>NC_086322.1:302691334-302962097 GCF_036172605.1 Pelobates fuscus
GGTATTGGGATATTTTTGTATTTAGAGTAAGAGGTGTTTGAATACACCTGTGACCTCTAAGTTCCTAATAATATAATCCATATTTTAAAATGATTATGATTCTTATTAGATTAAAATACATTTAATTATTGGGGTGATGCCTATAAGTGTACCTCCCGATTCTTTCTGCTACCCAACCCCCCAAAAAACTGCCCAGCCCAGGTGATACTATCCGCCAATAGAGCGTGGATCACCTTCTTATTCAGGGGACAGTGAGGACAGGTGAGCATTCTTACCTGCAGGTTTAGAGGCCATGTGTGATCTCCCCAGCCATTCGGCACCTCTGGCTTCTCTGCAGCCTCCCCTGCTTTCAGAGTCCTTGTCTTCCTCAGATGGAGCCGAGTTCTGTTTAAGGAGGAGGGCTCCTGCTTATTGTGCTGACGTTAAAGGCTTCCTACACAGACAGGAGAAGTTTTCCAACCTCGAGTGTAATAGAGGGACCGTGGTTATCAGTGGCAGCTGGAGCAGAGTGTATGCAGTGTGCCCTCGCTGTGAGCTGGAGGGAGTGTGAGGCTGATCAGGGAAAGAACATTAGCAAGAATTCCGAGCATCAGCGTTAAGATACAGAATAGCACGATCCAGGAGTTGGTCACAGAGCCCCGCTACCTGCAAGGGGGGCTTAACCCTGTAAATACGAAACACATCAACTCCCCAGATTGTTATTGCATCATCGAGATTCCACTCTTACACAATCACAATGTTAAAATAATCAAAAGTTAAATATCTGTTCGGTGTGAAAAATGTAAAGAGAAAACAGACATTAAATACGTAAATAAATTCCTGGAATAATTCTAGCCAGTTATGCTTTCAGTTTGGTTAAAATGTGCGTTCAGGTCACTTTAAAGGACCGCTTTGGGCAGCCAGACCTTGTTATTTTAATGACGTGATCCAGGTAGAGATTGTAGCCGTATTAGTCCAGTGATGTAGATGTAAAAAACAGATACAATTTGTATCTTGTATCCAATAAAACAGGTATTACAAGATAACATTTTATCTGTTTTGTACCTCTGTTTGCGGCTGCAGCAGCGATGTCTCCTGACTGGAAACAAAGTGATTAAAACGTTTCTAATTTAACGGGGTGGGCAGAGCTCACTGTAATAGCAGAAATCCTATAATCCACAAAAAAACAAATATTATTTTTGGGACTGTAGGTTCCCTTCAACAAATTAGACTATGGTAACCAACTCACTGTGTCAGCAGGTGTAACGGAACCGCTTGGCACCCCGACCGGGTACCTTCCGTTGAAGGAATAGTCGAACGCCATTCGACTCCAGTCGATTGAGTCGAAGTCTGGAGAAGGTAAAACTTCAGAGGTGTTCGTGCCGTCGAGTATCCGATTTTAGTTCCAGGAACTCGACGGCAAGACACCGCTGACCGCGTTCGGCTGAATTAAAATGGCCGCTGCCACGTGTTCGTTTGTCGAATGGCGACTACTTCGGCACTTCGGCTGCATCCGAAGTGCCACATAAAAAGTACCAATCCTTTCCCAAAGTATTTAAAGGGCCAGCAACAGTCTTTTAAAAGTCCATGTGCCCAAATAGGAACTCTAAAGGGCCATACATCCCAGGGGCCATAGTCACATGGTAAGAGGCTGGCAAGCAGGCCTCAACAAGAACAAGTGGCGAAGGGCACTTCGTCACAGCAGGTAAGAAACGTTATCTGTTCACTAGTTTCTAGATCTTATTATTACCAAACTTAATGTTATACATTGCATTGACCTTGCAAGGGTAAATTGGGGAATGATCAGGAAGCCAGGGCCCTATCCACAGACTATCTCACATTGAGTGTTACATATCAGGTAACAAGCAAAGGAACATACAAATCCTATTTAAGCTCAGCCATGCCCACCTACCTGCCCCATTCAATGCCAATAACCACAGATTGGGGGTTTATTATTATAGAAACACAGAATGTAACAGCAGATAAGAACCATTCGGCCCATCTAGTCTGCCCAGTTTTCTAAATACTTTCATTAGTCCCTGGCCTTATCTTATAGTTAGGATAGCCTTATGCCTATCCCACGCATGCTTAAACTCCCTCACTGTGTTAACCTCTACCACTTCAGCTGGAAGGCTATTCCATGCATCCACTACCCTCTCAGTAAAGTAATACTTCCTAATAATATTTTTAAACCTTTGTCCCTCTAATTTAAGACTATGTCCTCTTGTTGTGGTAGTTTTTCTTCTTTTAAATATAGTCTCCTCCTTTACTGTGATAATTCCCTTTATGTATTTAAATGTTTCTATCATACCCCCCCCCGTCTCGTCTTTCCTCCAAGACGAGAATTGAAACCCTAATAGCTAAATACACGTAATAAAATGATGATTTATAGACATTTCCAGCATTGCTATAGTCACAGATTCCCTGTTTAAGATTAAATGTTTTATATGTTGACACTATGTGGTTCTAGTCACACGCTTCCTCTCGTTTTTGTAGTACACGATAACGTGAGATTATATCGAAGTATCATATTAAACGGGGGGGGGGGGGGGGGGAGAGCTGATGTAATAATATATTTATAGCACCTGGCCCATGGAAGAGGAATACACATCACCCTTCGCACCTCTCCGTCAGCATGGAAAGGGCATAGGGAGAGAAGGAGATACAGAAATATTTTTTGTTTGTCCAATGCAATGTGTGCCAGGCTGTGCCAGGACCGAACTGGATAGTGTCGTTAATTGCTAAATTCGTAATATACATTCAAAGAAAAACATAAGGTTTACACAAGTTACACTAGTGTCCAGATGCCTCTTAACTGACGATTGTCTGCTGGTGTGAATAAATAGACATCTATATGTTAGTGTTCCTGGAAAAGATTGCAAGCTTTTTAGAACAGATCTCTGTTAAAAGGTTTCCAATGAGTGTTAAGCAGCTCTGCTCAGATTTAATATACGTCTTCCCAGCAAAGCATTGCTCATTAGAATTAAAATGCAGCTCCAGAGCCCACCGATACAATGATACCAGAAAGAGTTGGACAGTTTGAACCCAGCCAGGCTTTTGGGGGCAAAATACTAAGCCTCCTTAGTGCGAGGTCCCAAATTTGAATGTCCCAAGGAGTCATTTAGTGACCGTAAAACCGGATCTCATCATCAGGTATCGTGACACCAAACCCATTAATCATATTCGTATTGTTCTTATGGCACTTGTTAAAATTCAATAAGGATTCATCGTACGCAGATTAATTGCTGGGAATTGTAAACCCCTGTTAGTGACATCTTTATCTAAGAGACCTATTGCACCCCTCGCTGGAAATGGCTCTGCGCGCGCCGTGATATTTAACTCACTTAACATAATTACCTTTTCACATGCAAATTCACAACGTGTTTCCACAACTCAAAGACGTTAGTGGGAATTATTTTAATGACTATTTTTGTGGCTTGCTTTACTTCTTGTTGATTGTCGGTAGAATTTTGCCGTCTCTGACATCTTAAGGATGATGAGAAGAAGCTGGACCGTTTTAAGATAAGGGGGGATGTCCAGCACGTCAACATGTCAACGTCGTTCCGCAGATCCACCAGGGTCTTAATGTACAAAATTCAATCAAAATGTGAAATAAAGAAAATAAAAGATATTCCTTGATAAATTGAATTATCAAATCATTAACGAACCCGAAGGTCACAAAAACCTTTTTAATAGTCCTTTTTCTGTCCCATCTTGATTGAATGAAGTACAGCAAGGGGTTCTGGGCAGTGGCATTATGACATTAGGTTTCATTCAGTAAAAATGGAATTCAGACCAAAACACCCGGAAAAATGGTCTAACTCGGCAATAGTCAATACTCAGCTATTTTAATTAAATTTTTCAAATTCAGTTTTCATTTCATTATAATTTGTATTTAGTGAATATATCCCTCAGTGTTTGTTTTCACTGCGGGAATTCGGCGCACAAAGATTCCTGTTGTTTGTTTTATTTTCTCATACTATAAGAAGCATAATTAATATAATTAAAAAAATATAATTAAAAAAAGACAGTAATGCTTAAACTATACTGTGATAAACACCCGTCTGGCACAATGTGATGAAATGCCCGATATTCAGCAAAAATAAAGAAACTGTTTTCTGGGTAACGTGGATAAAACTTAATTTATTGATTTATTCTTTTACAATAAGAAATGATATCAGATATTACAATTTGGGGAAAAAGTCAGATTCTCATCGCTTATTCACAGGGTGAAAAGGAGCAGATTTTTGGATCCCAGGGTTAATGTGCAGATTCTCAGTATTATCGATTCTCAGGATAAATGTGCAGATTATCTGACTTAATAACCAGATGCTCAATATTAAGAGGCAGATTCTAAAGGTAAATATGCAGATTCTCAGTGTTAATGTGCAGATTCTCAGAGTGAATAAGCAGATTCTAAGGATCCTGGGGGGGGAGGGGATATGCAGATTTTGAGTATGTGTGGGTAGATTCTCAGGGTGAATGAGTAGATCCTCAGGATTCTGAGCTGAATAAGCAGATTCTGAGAACGAATGGGTACATTATGAGGTCTCCGGGCCAAAGGGCAGATTCTCAGGATTAATGTGCAGATTCTCAGGATACTGGGGTGAATATGCACATTCTGAGGATGAGTGGGCAGATTCTCAGGATTAATGTGCAGATTCTCAGGGTGACTAGCAGTAGCCGCCGGCCTGCAGGCACACACAGTGCTTATCGCGGTCTTAATTGCAGGTTTCATGCTTCGAGGGCTGCTTTAATTTTTCAGCAAATGCATGATAATGAGACCTACGTGTTTGCCGCAGAGAGACGTCTGTTCAGCCCTAGAACGAGCCGATATTGCCAATGTTTGGGACTAGAGGCATCATACAAAGCCATCAGTCACCTCTTGACATTTCAATATCATTATTACTGAGATTCACACATTTACACTGAAATTTCAAGGCTCTTGTGTTAAGAACGGTCAAGGATATCTCCCAGAATGCACCGGGGCCCTCGTTCTGATCTTTTATTGTCACAAAGCGTTTTATTTGTAACTGGCGCCAGACTCCGTAGACAGAAGATTAGTATCTTAATTTTTCAGCCAGTAAAATGAACATATCAAAATATTTTGACAGCCGCTGGATATTAGCAGAACATATAATCATCAGGTTTTTTTCTGTTCTATGAATTAGTAAAACATCAAAGTATTTAACCAGGGGGGGGTGGGGCATTATATATACATTTTACATCTGCAGTTACTATTAGACGTCTTCTTTACATTTTATGTTAACTTGAGGCTGTTGAATAGAACCATTTATTTCTCACAGAGCAAATTAGTTACATAGAATACCTGGTGACTGAACTGGGTTAATGTGCAAAACGCGTTATCCTAATATTAAATGGCATCTTTTACCGATGCATATGTTAAATAATTTAACTCCACAGCAGAATTTAAAGGGTCAAATACACTCAGCTGGTGACATTGTGCTCATTAAACAAGGTCTATTTTCTTAATTTTTAGATTGACCAGAGAGTTACGGTTGTGGCCTCGATTGTTAGAGTGTGTTACGGGATCATTGTACCGTTGAACCCAGAATGTTGTGAGTACAACAGAAGTGATTGGACTGAGAATGATTTAAAAAAATTTTTTTTATTTTTTTATTAATTTATCATGGGTTTGCTTTATAAATCCCTGGAATGAGGAATCCATCTTGGATTGAAGGTAGAATACTTTCCTTACGTTGAATCATTTCAGGACTAGTGTTTCAAGGATGAAGTCTGTGTTTTAATTTTGAAAAGGAGAGAGTGAGTGGCAGGAGCCCTGGGCATATAATAAACACCAGCCAAAAATAATATTCTACGAACCACACAAACTGCGAGAAATGCGTCAGTACCATTTCCAATCACCTACACGTCGCACTACTGTGTTTGAACTGACCTGAAATTCCTCTATTACTTTGTCTTTTTTCATCTTGTTAGACTTCCATGATACATTATCTGACATTTATATTGTTTCTATGTTAACAAATAGACTGTATTCCAAGAAAATCAGTCCAGGGTGAACTGCATTGCAATCTGGGCACGTTTTGTAATAATTTGAAGGGGAAAGTTAAGTGGTTTAATATCCTAGTTAACTATAACCTAACCTACACAGTGCACCTAACGTGTGTGGGAGCCTGGAGTGTCCCTTTAATAATATAAACCCACCCAGTACAACTGTAATCTAACCTACACAGTGCATCTAACGTGTGTGGGAGCCTGGAGTGTCCCTTTAATAAGTTAACCCACCCAGTATAACTAACTGTAACCTAACCTACACAGTGCACCTAACGTGTGTGGGAGCCTGGAGTGTCCCTTTAATAATATAAACCCACCCAGTACAACTGTAATCTAACCTACACAGTGCATCTAACGTGTGTGGGAGCCTGGAGTGTCCCTTTAATAAGATAAACCCACCCAGTATAACTAACTGTAACCTAACCTACACAGTGCACCTAACGTGTGTGGGAGCCTGGAGTGTCCCTTTAATAAGATAAACCCACCCGGTATAACTAACTGTAACCTAACCTACACAGTGCATCTAACTTGTGTCGGAGTCTGGAGTGTCCCTTTAATAATATAAACCCACCCAGTATAACTGTAACCCAACCTACACAGTGCATCTAACGTGTGTGAGAGCCTGGAGTGTCACTTTAATAATATAAACCCACCCAGTATAACTAACTGTAACCTAACTTACACAATGCACCTAACGTGTGTGGGAGCCTGGAGTGTCCCTTTAATAATATAAACCCACCCAGTATAACTAACTGTAACCTAACTTACACAGTGCATCTAACGTGTGTGGGAGCCCGGAGTGTCCCTTTAATAATATAAACCCACCCAGTATAACTAACTGTAACCTAACCTACACAGTGCATCTAACGTGTTTGGGAGCCTGGAGTGTCCCTTTAATAATATAAACCCACCCAGTATAACTGTAACCCAACCTACACAGTGCATCTAACGTGTGTGAGAGCCTGGAGTGTCCCTTTAATAATATAAACCCACCCAGTATAACTAACTGTAACCTAACTTACACAATGCACCTAACGTGTGTGGGAGCCTGGAGTGTCCCTTTAATAATTTAAACCCACCCGGTATAACTAACTGTAACCTAACCTACACAGTGCATCTAACGTGTGTGGGAGCCTGGAGTGTCCCTTTAATAATATAAACCCACCCAGTATAACTGTAACCTAACCTACACAGTGCATCTAACGTGTGTGGGAGCCTGGAGTGTCCCTTTAATAATATAAACCCACCCAGTATAACTGTAACCCAACCTACACAGTGCATCTAACGTGTGTGAGAGCCTGGAGTGTCCCTTTAATAATATAAACCCACCCAGTATAACTAACTGTAACCTAACTTACACAATGCACCTAACGTGTGTGGGAGCCTGGAGTGTCCCTTTAATAATATAAACCCACCCAGTATAACTAACTGTAACCTAACTTACACAGTGCATCTAACGTGTGTGGGAACCTGGAGTGTCCCTTTAATAATATAAACCCACCCAGTATAACTAACTGTAACCTAACCTACACAGTGCACCTAACGTGTGTGGGAGCCTGGAGTGTCCCTTTAATAATATAAACCCACCCAGTATAACTGTAACCCAACCTACACAGTGCATCTAACGTGTGTGAGAGCCTGGAGTGTCCCTTTAATAATATAAACCCACCCAGTATAACTAACTGTAACCTAACTTACACAATGCACCTAACGTGTGTGTGAGCCTGGAGTGTCCCTTTAATAATATAAACCCACCCAGTATAACTAACTGTAACCTAACTTACACAATGCACCTAACGTGTGTGGGAGCCTGGAGTGTCCCTTTAATAATTTAAACCCACCCGGTATAACTAACTGTAACCTAACCTACACAGTGCATCTAACGTGTGTGGGAGCCTGGAGTGTCCCTTTAATAATATAAACCCACCCAGTATAACTGTAACCTAACCTACACAGTGCACCTAACGTGTGTGGGAGTCTGGAGTGTCCCTTTAATAATATAAACCCACGCAGTATAACTAACTGTAACCTAACCTACACAGTGCACCTAACGTGTGTGGGAGCCTGGAGTGTCCCTTTAATAATATAAACCCACCCAGTATAACTGTAACCCAACCTACACAGTGCATCTAATGTGTGTGGGAGCCTGGAGTGTCCTTTTAATAATATAAACCCACCCAGTATAACTAACTGTAACCTAACTTACACAATGCACCTAACGTGTGTGGGAGCCTGGAGTGTCCCTTTAATAATATAAACCCACCCAGTATAACTAACTGTAACCTAACTTACACAATGCACCTAACGTGTGTGGGAGTCTGGAGTGTCCCTTTAATAATATAAACCCACCCAGTATAACTAACTGTAACCTAACCTACACAGTGCACCTAACGTGTGTGGGAGCCTGGAGTGTCCCTTTAATAATATAAACCCACCCAGTATAACTGTAACCCAACCTACACAGTGCATCTAACGTGTGTGAGAGCCTGGAGTGTCCCTTTAATAATTTAAACCTAACTGTAACCTAACCTACACAGTGCATCTAACGTGTGTGGGAGCCTGGAGTGTCCCTTTAATAGTATAAACCCACCCAGTATAACTGTAACCTAACCTACACAGTGCACCTAACGTGTGTGGGAGCCTGGAGTGTCCCTTTAATAATATAAACCCACCCAGTATAACTAACTGTAACCTAACCTACACAGTGCATCTAATGGGTGTGGGAGCATGGAGTGTCCCTTTAATAATATAAACCCACCCAGTATAACAGTAACCTAACTTACACAGTGTATCTGAAAGTGTGGTTGTTATAAAGATTTATGTCACCCAAACTGACTTATAGTGAACAATGTTTAGAATTCTTTACTGCTTTCATCCCCGTGGATGACGGCTGGTAGATCATGCCTTATAGAAGACATGCTATAAGACTAGTAATGGGTTACATGCAGTGGCGTACATGCAGGGGTCGCAGCTGCCCTGCGGACTCTTGTGACCGGATACCCGCCGCCATCTTTTGCGGCTTCAGCCTGCGCGGCAAACCACCGGGGTCGCCGTCCAAGGGGTCCATCAGGCCTATGCTGACAGGGCCACCCGATGGAGATGGATTGTGAGAGGGCCCAGTCAGCGCTTAGCGCTTTAACAGCGCGACCGGGCCCCCTGTGATGAGATCACATGCAGGGATGAAGTGACTGCACGTCACTCCTCCCAGCTAACACACAGACCGCGCGGGAGGAAGCAGAGGGAGTCAGAGTGGGAACTCTGACTCGCATCAACCTGAGCCACCACTGGACCCCAGGGAAAGTCACCCTACTGCACCTAAAAGGTAGGAAACAGGAGGGTGACTTAAACAGTGTGTGTGTGTCGGATCAGTTTCGCACCGGGGCCCCATGGATTGTGTGTACGCCTCTGGTTACATGTATTAACGGTTGCGTGTACATAGTACGTACGGCCTGTGTTGGGACACACTGAGTTCTGACTAATCATGTATAGTTCGCAATGGGAATCTTATTACAGCCGTGTGATTACATTAAACCTGGCCACCGGCATTGAATTCACAGCCGTTCTATTACAGCCGCGCCGTGTGGAGTTATTTAGGGAAGAATGAAAGAGACAGACGAGAACCGAGAGAGAGAGGGGTAGGTGGTTAGGTCAGAGCATCTCATCTAAAATACCGTTAGCATAAGAAAAGCTGTCATACAGTCTGTTCCCAAAACAAACTGAAACTGACTTATTTACTCCATTCAGAATTTTAGCAGATCGAAATCTGAATGGTAACATTGAGGCAATATTAGATTCTCAAAATTTCTACATTTTGTCATTTGGATCTCAATCATTTTATTATCAAGTAGCCCTTCACGTGTCTGAAGTGACGGAATTAACCTTCTGTAAAATTGTAAGCTCTTTAGACCAGATACAGGATCTAAACATAGATTGCAAGGTCTTTATAGCAGATTCGGGATCTAAACACAGATTGTAAGCTCTTTAGACCAGATACAGGATCTAAACACAGATTGTAAGCTCTTTAGACCAGATCCAGGATCTAAACACAGATTGCAAGCTCTTTACACCAGATCCAGGATCTAAACACAGATAGCAAGCTCTTTACACCAGATCCAGGATCTAAACACAGATTGCAAGCTCTTTAGACCAGATCCAGGATATAAACACAGATTGTAAGCTCTTTAGACCAGATCCAGGATCTAAACACAGATTACAAGCTCTTTAGACCAGATCCAGGATCTAAACACAGATTGCAAGCTCTTTAGACCAGATCCAGGATCTAAACACAGATTGCAAGCTCTTTAGACCAGATCCAGGATCTAAACACAGATTGCAAGCTCTTTAGACCAGATCCAGGTTCTACACACAGATTGCAAGCTCTTTAGACCAGATCCAGGATCTAAACACAGATTGTAAGCTCTTTAGACCAGATCCAGGATCTAAACACAGATTGTAAGCTCTTTAGACCAGATCCAGGATCTAAACACAGATTGCAAGCTCTTTTGACCAGATCCAGGATCTACACACAGATTGCAAGCTCTTTAGAACATATCCAGGATTTAAACACAGATTGCAAGCTCTTTTGACAAGATCCAGGATCTAAACAAAGATTGCAAGCTCTTTAGAACAGATCCAGGATCTAAACACAGATTACAAGCTCTTTAGAGCAGATCCAGGATCTAAACACAGATTGTAAGCTCTTTACACCAGATCCAGGATCTAAACACAGATTGCAAGCTCTTTACCCCAGATCCAGGATCTAAACACAGATTGCAAGCTCTTTACACCAGATCCAGGATCTAAACACAGATTGCAAGCTCTTTACACCAGATCCAGGATCTAAACACAGATTGCAAGCTCTTTACACCAGATCCAGGATCTGAACACAGATTGCAAGCGCTTTAGACCAGATCCAGGATCTAAACACAGATTGCAAGCTCTTTTGACCAGATCCAGGATCTAAACACAGATTGCAATCGCTTTGTAACAGATCCAGGATCTAAACACAGATTGCAAGCTCTTTAGAACAGATCCAGGATCTAAACACAGATTGCAAGCTCTTTAGAGCAGATCCGGGATCTAAACACAGATTGCAAGCTCTTTAGAGCAGATCCAGGATCTAAGCACAGATTGCAAGCTCTTTAGAGCAGATCCGGGATCTAAACACAGATTGCAAGCTCTTTTGAGCAGATCCGGGATCTAAACACAGATTGCAAGCTCTTTTGAGCAGATCCGGGATCTAAACACAGATTGCAAGCTCTTTGGAGCAGATCCGGGATCTAAACACAGATTGCAAGCTCTTTTGACCAGATCCGGGATCTAAATACAGATTGCAAGCTCTTTAGAACAGATCCAGGATCTAAATACAGATTGCACATTTTAGATTGCTCTTTAGAACAAATATCTAATCACGATGATAGTAGGATTTCTAATTTAATAGCAGTGATGGATAAACAGGTCCCCCTTCACATATCCCACCATGGATAGCACCAAATAGTAAAGGGCGCCCAGGATAAGAAAGGATGGCCCTGATTCTCTCTCACAAGGTTTAAACACGCTGTCCGGGTAGTTTTTCTATAGAAGTTCCCCCGCTCCCCAGAAAGGCTCCTGTTTAGCATTATAAAGGACTGTCTCCTGTCAGGTAGTCTGTGTTTCTGTGTGATTTTCTGTAAACCAGGGCGGACGCTCATTTAACAGGTTCATTACTAATTGCGTGAGCTTGGGGCCTCTCTAATGTCAGCTTTTTGTTTAAAAATATAAGTGTTTCATTACAAAGCTGAAAAAGTATAATTAATTTATTCAGTGCTGGCTGGGGGGGGGGAGTAAATGATTAAAGCTAATTGGGGGATTGCGATGGGAGAAGAACAGTGGGTGTAATTGATCCCGACATTCATAGTCCTCTTTCCTAAGTTTGGATTGTCACTCGTACAGCGCTCCTGAATATGTTGGTGCTTTAATAGTAATCATAATGGTATCGGTGACAGGGACATAAACTATTAGGGCTGAAAGTAATTGGGAGGGATAAGATGGCAGTGGAACAATAACAGTGGAGATAACAGTGAATGTGGTTCCAGGAAAATGAGGGATATTGCTGGTGGCGATGGCATGAGGTAACAACGCTGGGCATGAAACAAGGTGAGTGGATAATGGTGGCAGGGTGGCATGGGGTGAGAGGATAAATGGCGGCACTATGGGTTAATCCCACAGTTATTATTTTCATGTACAGTTATGATTATAAAGTGATTTGTGTGGCTGCACATGACACATGTTAACCTCTGGCTGAGCTTTCAGTGTTGAAACCCATGCTTGGCTCAGACAGGGTTAATATGAATATCTCTGTTTTGCCCGTGTGACAGATTTGTCCCCAGGCGTCGAGGTGTTAAGGTGATTACCCTGAACGCAAGGGAAACGGCACGAAAATCGGCTTCGGGTTATTGGGTTAAACCATCTGCTGAGGCTGGGACTCACTGTGTTACCAGAGGAAACCTAATTAAGGAAATTGTCAGAATGAACTTGCAAGGGTGAAGGGGGGCAATGAGAGCATGGAACCCTTAACACAGAGCAGATAGACATCCTCGCTCATCATTAACCCCTCCAGTGTAGGAAACACTCACCTTCAGTGTAGGAAACTGGCTGAGAAACAGAGAACCATTAAGATCTCTCACCCAAATGGAACCGGGAAGATTGCTGTTGGGCCTTTTCTTCATTTTTCACATAGATAGAGCCAAGCGAATGTATGGTTCTGGGACCCCCATCCAGCCCTTGGGCCCTAGACAGCTGCCCAAGGTCACTTTATGGTTAATCCAGCTCTGCTGAGATATAATAAGGAATTCTCCAATCCTGGTCTTCAAGGTATTAAGAGTGAGAACCACCAGTTAAAATGCCACAAGGGGCCTATTCACTAAACAGACAGATACGGCAAGCCAATGATTAACGTGAACAATTATGGCCAAACTAGCATGTCCCCAGCATGTTCTGAAATCCTCGTTAAAACATATATACCGTGCTGAGATTTGTGGGATATGACCACGACTATAATATATATGCTGGAAAAGAAACAACTCTTTGCTGAATAAAATGGGAATGGTGGGAAATTTACAAGAGAATAGAAAATTTTAGGACATAATGGCCGATTTGGAAAATGTCAAAATCAACTGGTTTACCAGGTTTTGACCTAAAACTTGCAATTCTCAGGTTAGCAAATAAACACCATTTTGGAAAAAATAACTAAGGGGTAATATGAAAAAATTATTTTGCACTGAAAATATATTGATACCTGCAATAACTTTCTAATAAAATTATTGATGACTTTAAGTAAAAGGATCACTACCACCACGACAACAACTTGAGCTCTTGAATGTTGTCATGATTGCAGGAGGTGCCACCTTAACAGTTTAACCTTGAGGTTGATTCTCAGACGTTCAACACAGCTGCCCCTTGGCTCCTTATCTCCCTGCACTTCAGTATGAGAAAGGTTTAGCTGGGTGGTGGGGGACACGCTGCAAGCGACTAACCCTTCATCAAACTTTGGCACATAGATGGGGGGTGGGGAGGGGGCGCTGTGCCAGGCACTGAAGGACCCTTTCTTTACAGGCCAGACATCCCGTTTTGGGCATTGTCAGTGGTGCAAGTAGTGTTTCTGGCACACTCCTCCAGATTCACCCATGTCTGTCCCATTTTCATACATCCCAGTGTAGGGAGATCTGTAGAAAGGTGTCTTTAAAAAAAATGTACCCCCTTCGTAAAATGAAAATCAATATTATTGAAAATCTCAAAGTAAAGCTCTATTTAACACCATTATATCCTATTAGAATGAAAGATCCAGAGATAAATACTTTAATTTATTCTGGCTGCGTTTTTTAATGCAATTAATTATCACCCTGTTATTGAATCCTTGGTGATGGGTTATAAATATTAACTAAGGTATTTAAAGGATAAAAGTCATGAATGACCAATTTAGAAGTAGTGAAGGTGTTTCTGGATAATCTTGCTGATAAGCTGCAGTAGGATTGGCTGTGTTCCCTATCACGTTGCATACAGTCGGATGGCTTGGGATCATTCACAGAGCGGTTCCCAGGCCGATATTTCAAATCAAAGACTTGGACATTCGTGAGTGATTATGTCAAAGAGCGGCAGGCGGAACGTAGACTGAACGCAACGCTCCAAGTATAATTAAACCCCTGTGAATGCTTTATTTTCTGTCAATATCTCACCCCTTCAATGCCTCTCTATCGTCTGCTCGTCAAACCAAACAAATTGTAACTGATCCTCTAAAGAAATGGGAAAACAAACATCCGCCCTAATTCATGTTGAAAATCCATGTTTGCTCCACTTGGACATTTCTGACTATTGCAGAGATCTGTACAAAAATGCATTACAGGAATTTACTCTGGTATTAAAACGAAAATGCGCAGCTCTAAAAATCTATGATTTGCGTAGAATTAGAGGGAGAGCATTGATGATCGTCCTTTCAAACAGTATTTGGGCATCGATCCTCTGTGCTGCGATGTTTACACAAACATGATCTGCAGGGAAGGGTCTGAAGAAGGAAGCCGTACCTGCGATCTCAACAAAAAACTCAATGTTCGAAGTATAAAATACAGCACAGAGATTATCCAGAGGCGTCTGGGAGCCAAGTCATTTGATTCTAAAAAGTAGAACTTCAACTCTTTATGTTTGATGATGAAAGGTTTATTTGGAGAAACGAGAAGAAGCATTTGAAGAAAAGAACACCTTGCCAAATGTAAATTATGGTGTCGACTTACCACGCTTTGTCGTTGTGTGACTGCTGGTGGCACAGGACATATTGTAATGGATTCTACTAAATATCAACAAACCTTGAAGCTAATGTGACAGTCAATAAAGAAACTGAAACTAAATCAGTGTTGGATATTCCAACAAGACGATAATTCCAAAGCACAACTCAAAGTCAACCATGACTTCCAACAAGACAATAATCCAAAACACAACTTAAAGTCAACCATGACTTCCAACAAGACAATAATCCAAAGCACAACTCAAAGTCAACCATGACTTCCAACAAGACAATAATCCAAAGCACAACTCAAAGTCAACCATGACTTCCAACAAGACAATAATCCAAAGCACAACTCAAAGTCAACCATGACTTCCAACAAGACAATAATCCAAAGCACAACTCAAAGTCAACCATGACTTTCAACAAGACAATAATCCAAAGCACAACTCAAAGTCAACCATGACTTCTAACAAGACAATGATCCAAAACACAACTGTCAGGGGGCCCAAACTACGGACCAGGAAGGTTTACCATTTGACACTTTTAATCAGTACATTTTTCCAATAAATGGTGATTGAACATTGGAATATGCCGAAATATGTTGACTTTAGATTTTTTCCATTGAAAGAAAGTTAACTTCACTTAAAAAAAAATGCAAAAAGTTATTTAATCAAGTGTGCATACAACTGTAGGTAGATAGATTATATAGATGGACAGACAGATGGACAGATAGACACAGACAGACAGACAGACAGACAGATAGACAGATAGATAGATAGATAGAGTAACTGAATGGATGGACAGACCGTCGGATAGATAATCAGGCTCTTTGTTGTGTTCAGCTCTCTCTATCTGGAATCTCAAGCCATCATCCTTCCCCAAACTCATTATTTGACTATTTGCCGCTGACATTTCCAGAACCCTCAGACTGGTAATTTAAATGGGATATTGCAATCCCCTCGCTCCGTGTTATAAAACCATTTCCAATTCTCTGCTTCAGCACATCGTGATAGCTTGATTCATGTGGACTGGACGCTTCTTGCTAGTAATACGGAGATTGTGTATCCAGCTACAGTGTTAGGGAGTTATTTACTAAACAGTGAGCTGCACCTTCGCTAACGTATCCTCAGGCTGGATATGGTATGTTAGATGCCCTGTATTTGAGCAGAAGTTGTGGTATTAGGAAGGGAGGGGGGGGAGGGAGGGGGGTGGCTAAATGCCAAACTCAATTTGGAAAAACTCCCCACCTTGTAGCCAGAGCAGTGCATTTCTGATTTGAGTTAGTTGACTAAACTGTGAATTTTGGATTCCTAAAATTTCAAAATGTACCAGTTTATTGAATAAACGTGTGCGATTGCCAGGAGTCATTACTGATAATTTCAGCCAGTGCGTTGCTCCCCATAGGGGCGCATTGGGGGGGGCTAGTGCGCATGCGCAGCAATGGCTGATCTGTATCAAAACGGACTCAATGCATCTCTATGGGGAGCGTTCGGATTCTCCATGCAGATGCTGAATGTCAGTCCTGCAAATAATAACAGGACCTCTTCCAGGAAAGGCCTCAAGTGGTTGTCCGAGGGACTGATTGCCCGAGCGACTGATTGCCCGAGTGGCTGATTGTCCAAGTAATGGCCAGCAGAGGTGGCTTTAGGCAGCAATGTAAACATTGGCTTTACTAAGAAACATAGAAACATAGAATGTAACGGCAGATAAGAACCATTCGGCCCATCTAGTCTGCCCAATTTTCTAAATACTTTCATTAGTCCCTGGCCTTATCTTATAGTTAGGATAGCCTTATGCCTATCCCACGCATGCTTAAACTCCTTTACTGTGTTAACCTCTACCACTTCAGCTGGAAGGCTATTCCATGCATCCACTACCCTCTCAGTAAAGTAATACTTCCTGATATTATTTTTAAACCTTTGTCCCTCTAATTTAAGACTATGTCCTCTGGTTGTGGTAGTTTTTCTTCTTTTAAATATAGTCTCCTCCTTTACTGTGTTGATTCCCTTTATGTATTTAAATGTTTCTATCATATCCCCCCTGTCTCGTCTTTCCTCCAAGCTATACATGTTAAGATCCTTTAACCTTTCCTGGTAAGTTTTATCCTGCAATCCATGAACCAGTTTAGTAGCCCTTCTTTGAACTCTCTCTAAGGTATCAATATCCTTCTGAAGATATGGTCTCCAGTACTGTGTACAGTACTCCAAGTGAGGTCTCACCAGTGTTCTGTACAATGGCATGAGCACTTCCCTCTTTCTACTGCTAATACCTCTCCCATTTACACACCATTTACTGCATTTACACGCAGGCTATATACCCTCAAATTACTATATAATGCTGTAGTGGTTCTGGTGCTGGGAGTGCCCCTTTAAAAATATTTATATCTGTTAATCCATTTATTTATTTTTATTCTATTTTTTTTATAATGATGTTTTTTTGTTTCTCTTTGTTCATTCATCATAACCACAGATAACGGCTAGAGAGAAAATACATTTTTATCAGCGCAGACACGGCGTCCTGTTTAAGGAGAATACATGAGGTTCCACTACAGGAGCAGAAAGAACATTTGTTCTAAAGTCTGCCGGAGACAAGTGAATTATTAATTATCTGAGAGAGACAGAACCCGTCCTCATAAAGAATAATTTGCATTTACATCACTACCAGAGGTACAACCAGCAGGGGGCAATATATGGGCAAACTACCCTGCATAGGATGTACGAGACCTTCCCAGTACTGAGATATTAGAATGTGGGCACAATTACAATCAGTTAGATGGTATTATTATTATTATTATTATTATTTTTATTGGTATTTATATAGCACCAGTTTATTCCGCAGCGCTTTATGAAAAAAAGGGGAATTTACCAAATGAGACAATAACACAATTTAATCTAGAGGCATCCTGAGTACCACTCTGTTGTCCTATATAATAGAGTGCAAGCTTCTTGGTCAAGTTTTGAATTTTAAGCTCTCTAGATGAAATTGCGGGTTGGAATTAGATTTCAAGCTCTGTGTAGCAAATTACAGACTGATACTACTAAAAGAGACTGCATACAAGTTACATGACAATCTAGATTTATAGATCTAGAATAGATTGCAAGCTCCTTCGAGCAAATGTCAGATCTAACCGGCTTGCTGCTGCTGTATTGGAAGAGATCGGGAATTAACATAAATTTTAGATTTCAGACCAAAATAGATAAATTAGAAAACGTCTCCATTTTAAATTCTATTTTCAGTTAAGCTGTCCTCGTCTAAAGTTGGAAATTCACTGTAACGGACCGTTTCACTCACAAGAGGATAAAAACCATTGAGGCGATAATCCCCTTCCAGATAGACAAGCAGCTACTGCAATCACCAATTTTCCGAACTGCCAACTGCACGAATTCACCAACTCCCGAACAAGAGACACACGATCACTGGAAGTAGCCGAACAGGAAAAGCCATACGAACAGCTTACACTCCTGGCAATCGGCATACAATCAAATCCCCCCCAAGAATGAGACGACACTTCACTTTGAGGGTTAAGCAGGAACTCATTTACTGGGGCTAACTGCCCGGCTTTTATGCAGGTTTCCCACCTGGTGGACACTCCCCTAGGGGACCAGATGGGAAACTGGGAAATATGTAGGACACGGACCAATCACAGACATACACCTTTAAACAATCCCATAATGCATCACAATCCCTCCTCCCTGGCCTGGAGATAATTGGAGAAGTAATCCAATTATCTCCAAGGACAGAGGCAAAACTCCATTACCCACATGGCAGACAAAAAGACAGTAAAAGACACAAAATTACCCACTGACACATTTAGTACACAAAACACATATGCAACATATCCCTAGATAGCTTAGATCTGAGCGCACATTATTAACGAATGGCGCTCAGATCACATACATATAGTTCAATCGCCATGGAGCCAAAGTCTTTCACATAGTCTTTCGTTACACGAATAGGCTCCATGGCATGGCTATCTGGGGTGAGGCTGTTCATACGGTCAAACTACCGAATGAACAGCCAGTCGGTTCCACTACCAAATGCCGCGGTAAGGAGGCTGGCGGCTCAGCGGTGTTCGCACAATAAAGTGTCCGTTTTCAGTTCCATAGTTTGAGCGCTGAACACCGCTGGCCGTTGCCACGTGTTTGGCAAACGAACAAAGGCCACCCAGCGTTCATCAATTAAGCTGCGGTTAACCGCAGCTTCTGGGCGGTCAATTGACAACACACTCCAGCTCCTAGGTGGTCCCCCGTATGGTAGTTTGTTCGGTAGCTGGAATCTACCAAACACCCCAGCAGAAAGGCACGAACAAGCCTTTCTGCAGGGAAAATAAAAGCTTTAACCTGCAGGGCCATAGTCCAAAGGGAGCAGGCAAGCAACCAGGCTCCTCCGGTGAACAGTGGTGAGGTTGGTTTCGCCACATTCACTTTTCTAAACTCCTTAAGACAGGACCCCAAAAGTTAGATAAATAGTACCTCACATAAACCAGGTTCTATGCACTGTAAGGCAGCTTACCAGCCCTTAATTAGATTGCAAGCTCTGTGCTACAGGCCAAAATAACTGAGTCCAAGAATGTTTTAATTATCTCAAATTCCCATTTTAGTGGATAAACCTTGTTTTATTGTTTTATTTTTGTGGTGCAGTTTAAATATTTTGTATTTATTTCCTGACACTCTATATAACTGTAAGAAACAGTCCGCATGTGAACGCGGCCCCCTTTAAAGCCCCCTTCCTCTGGGTGAATGTGGAAAATACATTTGACGGTTGCTTATTATCTCTGAATTCTATTCATTCTTGATGGGAAATATACCTGGGAAACGAGGCTTATCCTATCATTTCTGCGGCAACTAATAATTTAACTTGATCACGTCAAATCCTCATTACCACAGCCCAGAAATCCGTAATCATTGCTTGAAAATAATAATGAAAGTGCGTCGTTTGAGGGTAGCATTCAAGGACTACAAAATCATTCATTAATGCATTAATACTGTGTTCTGAATCAGTCAAATTAACCTCAATACAAAATAAAGTGAGATATGAAAAAAAAAGAAGGAATATATTGGAGCTGTTTGAAGTTTTAATGCCCAGAGAATTCTAGCCGCTTGTCACTGTGCTGTACCCCCCAGCATTATAAATAATATAACGAGAGATATTGTTATAAAAATATAATCTTAGGGGGGCGGAGCCAAGCTACCATGCTGAGAGGTCGCACAGGAGAAGAGCTCCGTGCCAAAAACGCTCATAATCAGACGAAAACGGGGCAAAAACCTATCTAATCGTGGATTAAACAACCTGGAGAAAGAAGCCCCACACGGCAGAATCGGGCACCAAGCATCTCGACTGCAATCAGCGGCTTCTAACCGGGGATAGACCTGAGGCCTACCAGAGGCCTGCTCGGACAAGGCGAGGGAGGCGGCCGATCCCCACGCTGACAGTAGCCACTCATCTGGAGGTCTCCCCGGCATACTCACTTCCCCCCCCCCCTGCCGGTGAGGGATATCCCGGCAACCTAAGCTTGTGACAAAGAGGCAAGACTACAACGATGCCTGCCCCATATTACCGGAGCGGCACAAACAATCATGGCGGACACCTCGTGTAAGCCCCTGAACAACCATCAGCACCTCTCCCTAGAAGAAAGGCTGGATCGCTTGTTTGCCGCCTTCTGGGCTAAAATCAACTACCAGGGAGGCACAGGAGTGAAAACCCCACCAGCGGCAACCCAGGGACAGGCCAAGCAAAGATGCGCGGCTCCTGGCCGCGGTAATAACACAGTTAAAAAGGCGGGAAGGAGAAGGCGGGCGACCCGTTACAAACCCGGTAGCCGCAAACCAAGACCAGCGGTGAGGCGTCGTACCCACCAGCAGGGACTACCCCTAAGTAATTTCATCTCCCTCCGGACGACCTGCACTCAGCACGTGGAGTACCCTCACAAGACACCGCAGAGACTTACTCCAGCATCCCACCGTACACCCACAGCACCCTGGGGAATGCATGTCCAAGAGGCTGTACCGTCCTGCACGCCGGCGTTCAATGCGGCTTCCAGGTGCTACAGGATTCAACGCATTACAGCCAACGCCGCAAAACATACGGCTGTGCGGCTGCACACCCCACAGAGCTCTACCGGAGCTGCCTCCCGACGCAGAGACACCATGCCCAGGGGCAACAAAGATGGGACTCCCAACGGCAGCAACTGGGACTTACCAACTCTGGGTATCGGCTGAAGCCCCCACCATACTGCCGCACAGGAGCATACTTAGCCTGGAATGTCACCAACCGCTACAACAGCTGAATACCCAGACTCTGACAACAAATGCATGACTCATGCCTATTATGCTCCCGTGCCAACATTAACCCTTACTCGTAATGTTCTTTTTTTTTTTTTTTATAACAATTCCTTTCCAGCGGTATATCACCTAGTTGCTCATATTTCTTGTTGCATTAATTTAAGCGGAATGGCCTTCTATTTCGTTGGAATACGTTCCTTTCAGTAAACACCTATTTGCAGGGGTCATAGACCTGGTCAGCTCTAGAAGCAGCATGATAGCACCTTTGTTTAGCTAACTAAGAGACAACACTCGATACTGCAATCAGGGCCTAGATATGTTACCACAGCATGTAGACCATAGAGACCACAGGGCTAGTCAGAATCTAGACTACTAAATAATGTGACATATAACCTTACTCTATACTGTGTCCACGGTGATATGATTAATACTCTTTATACATGGTTTACGCTTAGTAACCATCTTGTCAATATAGTCAGCCTGTTTATTCAACTATCAGTCAGCTACTGCCTTATCGAATGCATGTTTATTTACAACCATAACCTAATTGGTAGCATAGCCTGGCTGCAGACCAACTGTTTAACTCTTGATATCACATCTAGCCCGCCATCTAACCATCCCACATATAATTCACCAAGCCTGTATATGTGCTAGATGGAACAGACTGGAACCTTCATAAATGTTAACTATTGTTCATACTATTATAAAATTGTGCTTATATAATCTACTACTCCAATTGTACTGCAAATGTCGAACCTGTGGATTGCCGTTGGGGTACCTCAGGTCTGTATGTGTTAAATTCATGCACAGCAAAAATACAAAAAAAATAAATATAATCTTAATAATAGCAGTTATGGGATTAATGAAGTATTGTCTGCGTATTAAAGGAACACTAAAATGGAAACTGGTTTAATTTATTTTAACAATTTAGTATACATGCCCCAATGAAAACATGCATGTGTAATTGAGCTTTTTTTGGTTTCAAAAAGCTGCAGGTTTCTTGTCTGTAGCCTTTACAACCCCTCCCCTTCTAACCCCGCCCAGACTTTCTGTAGCTGTCCTATCACAGACTTCCCAATGCAGCTCAATGAGAAGTCTTTGCACAGCAGGTGCTCTGGGCAATTGCTGCCTCTTTGAGTTTATCTCCACTGAGCTAAACAAACCAGGAAGTAACAGGACCGGTGTCTGATTGATTAATATTAAAACCTGCTCTTTTTGTAAAACTTTAAAGGACACTCTCCATTTTAACCCCTTAGTGACCAGACCGTTTTTCAATTTTTTTACCGTTTGGGACCAGGGCTGTTTTAACATTTCTGCGGTGTTTGTGTTTAGCTGTAATTTTCCTCTTACTCATTTACTGTACCCACACATATTATATACCATTTTTCTCACCATTAAATTATCTTTCTAAAGATACCATTATTTTCATCATATCATAGAATTTACTTTAAAAACAGTTATAAAATATGATGACAAAATGTAAAAAAATCCACTTTTTCTAACTTTGACCCCCACAATCTTTTACGCATCTACAACCGCCAAAAAACACTCATGCTAAATAGTTTCAAAATCTTGTCCTGAATTTAGAAATACCCAATGTTCACATGCTCTTAGTTTTTTTTTGGAAAGTTATAGAGCAATAAGTACAAGTAGCACTTATGGATATTTCCAAACCAATTGTTTTCAAAATTAACGCAAGTTACATTGTAACACTGATATCTGCCAGGAATCCCTGAATAACCCTTCACATGAATATATTTTTTAAAACCACGACAACCCAAGGTATTAAACTTGGGGTATTTTGACTCTTTTCATGCAGCCATTTTACCACCAATCTATGACGAATTAAAAAAAATAATAATAATAATTGGTGTATTTTTTGACACACATAGCAATTTAAGAATACATGTACTGAGAACTTTAAGGGTTACTGCCAAAGAACACCCCCCAATATGTGTTCCGCAACATCTCCTGAGTACAGTGATACCCCCCATGTATAGGTGTGTCGGGTTCTCTGGGGGATAAAAGATCTTATTTGGAGGGTGCGCATTCCAGTTTTCCAACTTGGAATTTTCACAGCTGGTCATCGTGCACCCATGTCCTATTTGGAACATTTTTGAAGCCGGTCAATGTAATTTACCACCATCAAACCATATATTTTTGAAAAGTAGAGACCCTAGGGTATTTAAATGGTGGTATTTTAACCCTTTCCATGCACTAATTCTACCACCAGTCTCTGTCAAACCTTTGGGTAGTCATTTGTTTGTGTTATTTTTCTCTCACATTGTACTTTAGGCATGAATTCTAAGCTCCTATTATGTATTACTGCCAAAGAACACCCCAATATGTGTTCAGCAACATCTCCCGAGTACAACAGTGACCCCAATGTTCAGGTTTTATGTTTTTTTGCAAACTTACAGGGGTGAAATGTAGGGCTTTCCCCTTTTCCATATTTGCACATTGAATTTCCAACTGGTTTGCTGGGCCTATGTTGCCTTTGAGACCGTATGGCAGCCCAGGAATGAAAATTTGTAAAAGTAGACAACCCACTGTATTTAAAATGGGGTATGTCCAGTCCTTTGTAGTAGCCACAAAGTTAGCGTTCATATTTGTTTTTTGCATTTTTTTTTACACAAAAACGGCACTTTACTGGTGATTTCATCGTTGTGATAAAGATTTACTGTTTTAAACACTCATATTTGTGTTCAGCGAAGTCTACCCATGTACAGGTTTTATGGTGTTTTGGAAAGTTACAGGGTCCATATAGGGCTTGCCCAATTCAGTTTGCCAGATTGGTTTGCTGGGTCTTGTGTTGCCTTTTTAGATAATATGGTAGCCCAGGAATGTGAAATAACCCCATCATGGCATACCATTTTCAAATGTAGATAACCCAGGGTATTCCAAATGGGGTATATCTAGTCTTTTGTAGTAACCACTTAGTCACAAACGCTGGCCAAACTAAGCGTTTTTATTTGTTTTTTATAAAGAAAAATATTCCAATTTATATTATATTATATATATATATATATATATACACACATATCATCTATCATATATCATCTTACTTTATTGGGATAGGCATAAGGCTATCCTAACTATAAGATAAGGCCAGGGACTAATGAAAGTATTTAGAAAATTGGGCAGACTAGATGGGCCGAATGGTTCTTATCTGCCGTCACATTCTATGTTTCTATGCTATTGATTAACTCTTCGAATTGCTCGTATGATCCTTCTTGGGATTCCACAATCACTGTTTCTATACGTGAAGTGTCTTTGAATTTGGAAAGAGATATCCAGACAATCCTCTCCCCCACCTTTATCACTTAGAATGAACGTCTGAATCCGGTGTTTGTAAAATAATGGAATCAAAGCTAGAACCAAAGATATAATAGTACAGTCAACGCAAGTTTGATCGAGGAAGATCAAAGCATCTCTCTGTACAACTCTGAGTAGACGTGAAAGTTGGGAGAGGGGTCTCCGCACATCAACGAGGTGAAGGAATGGAATAAAGCGGTGGAGTAAGAGGCTCTCCTGAGGGGAGAAGGGGGGGTGTATTTATTATTGGAATAACTAGTCAGCAGCGGGTGGAGGAAAAAACCTCCGATGACAGATACATGCATCAGAAAAACACGCTGTTACAAACATATACTTTATTTCCTGCAGTTCTTTGCACACACCATAGACTGCGCAGTTATAATAATTATAATATAACTCATTAAAAAGCAGACACGCACCTGGCAATAACCCAACATCTTTCAACCCTGAGGATTGGGACCCCCCCCCCCCTTACTACTCAACAGGTCCATGGTAAATTTTTATTGCAGATCCTATGGCAATGGAGCCCACAGCACTGAGAATTATCAATGCATATTAGTATATTATATTTCTAGACGTACACAGCACATCTTATTATGGTGTTCACATGTCGAATTTAATTTTATTCATCAACTGAAACTCAGCAGAACATTTTTTATTTTTTTTCCCAATAACTAAACTAAAAGCTTTAGTTAGCCAGGAATACAAAGTACATTTTAAAATTAAAGCCAGAATAGCTCAACTGGGAGAGTGGTAGATTTGGAGAATTAGTGAACTTTGTCTATTTTGTTGTTGAATTTGAAATTCACTTTGAATATTGTAACGGACCGTTTCACTTACAAGAGGGTAAAACCCAGTTTAGGCGATAATCCCCTTTTCCAGATGCACAGGCAGCTACTGCAAACACCATTCTCCCGACTGGAGACACACGAACACTGAATCCGAGAAACCTTTTAAATTCTCCCAAGCATATGAATGCTGTAGACCGTTGAATGGGAACCATACGAATAGGCTTACACTCCTAGCAGTCAACTGGAACAGCATGCCATAAATCCTTCCCCCAATAATGAGACGACACTTCACTTTGAGGGTAAAACAGGAACTCTGGACTGGCTCATCCAGCCTGGCTTTTATTACAATAATACACATACAGTCCACACCCAGGGGGAGGCATAAAATACCCAATCACATACATGGTTCAGCCCACACATCCCCTCCCCTCAGATAACATTAAACCCAATTATCCGGTACACCTTTTCAGCCAAGTTCTGGATGTACCCCAAAAACAGGGGGTACACCTTTAAATCCAGCATCGCTGGATAGCCCTTATTCAGGAGGACAACATATTCAAAATTCAAGTCATTCGGATGAACGGTTCGGGAGATATGGGGTTCCAAAGATTTGACCGACCGCATGGGTAAAGTATCCGAAAACAGTTCCATGCATTTTGGCCCTGCGGTCGGTCACAAACAAGGGAATGAAAACAGGCGAATTGCCTGTGTTATAGAGCCTGGAGAGGGTTAGAATGAATTCCCTTGTTTATGGGGCTCTTTCTACCGAACGGCTGGTCATTCGGTAGTTTCTGTACGAATTTCTGGAAGTCTGGAGGTCTCAGCGGTGTTTGCTAGTCAAGTGTCCGATTTTAGTTCCAGACACTCGACGGCAAAACACCGCTGTTCGGTAGTTTAAGATGGCCGCCGACACGTGTTCGCTTCCCGAATGGCGGCCACCCAGAGGACAAAGCATACATTACACTGATTGCCAATTACCCCTTTGCAACATTGTTGCAAACGGTAATTGGAGGCACACTTATTCCTGGGTGGTCTGGTTGTTCGGTAGTTTCACTCAATATACTGAATGGAGTGATTCTACCGAACAATCAGAGAATGCTGCATACATATAACCCAGGTTAACTGAACACATAAATGCATACATGATATTAAAGGACCAAAGGCAGTATTACTGTAATATGCTCCACAGTCTTAAAGGTACAGTATCCCAAAAGTCCCAATATGTCCATCGATGATTTTAAAGGGCCAGTAACAGCAATATAAAGTACAATATGCCCAAATATAGTTTTTGTAGAGCAATATGTCCAGGGGCCGTAGTCGCAGGGCAGGAGGCTAGCAACCAGGCCTCTCCAGTTCACAGTGGCGAAGCTGGTTTCGCCACAAATATACTTTAAGTTCCCAACAATTCTCATTTAAACAAATAACTCTAATTTACTCTACCACGAACAACGCATATATAATCAGCTTCCACGATTTATATCTTCCATGAGATAATGAGTAGTGATGTACCGAACTGTCCGCCGGCGAACAGTTCCCGGCGAACTTAGCGTGTTCGCGTTCGCCGCGGCGGGCGGACACATGCGCAGTTCGATCCGCCCCCTATTCGTCATCATTGGGCAAACTTTGACCCTGTGCCTCTCGGTCAGCAGACACATTCCAGCCAATCAGCAGCACTCCCTCCCTTCCACACCCTCCAACCTCCCTCCCAGCATCCATTTTCGATTCATTCTGAAGCTGCATGCTTAGTGAGAGGAGGGAAAGTTTAGCTGCTGCTGATTAGGTAGGGAAATTGATAGCTAGGCTAGGGTATTCAGTGTCCACTACAATCCTGAAGGACTCATCTGATCTCTGCTGTAAGGACAGCACCCCAAAAAGCCCTTTTTAGGGCTATAACATCAGGCTGCTTTTTTTTTTTTTTTTTTCCTGTGTAATGTAATTGCAGGTGCCTGCCTGCCAGCTTCTGTGTGAGGTTCACATTGGATACTGTGCCTACTTGCCCAGTGCCACCACTCATATCTGTTTTTACAATAGGTTAAGCTTTACATTTAAAATAAATTATTTTTTTTCACTGTAATAGAAGAGCAGTTGCCTGCCTGCCAGCTTCTGTGTCAGGTTGGATGCCTTGCCCATTTGCACAGTCAGTGCCACCACTCATATCTGTTTTAACAATAGGTTAAGCTTTACATTTAAAAGAAATATTTTTTTTTCACTGTAATAGAAGAGCAGTTGCCTGCCTGCCAGCTTCTGTGTCAGGTTGGATGCCTTGCCCATTTGCACAGTCAGTGCCACCACTCATATCTGTTTTAACAATAGGTTAAGCTTTACATTTAAAAGAAATATTTTTTTTTCACTGTAATAGAAGAGCAGTTGCCTGTCTGCCAGCTTCTGTGTCAGGTTGGATGCCTTGCCCATTTGCACAGTCAGTGCCACCACTCATATCTGTTTTAACAATAGGTTAAGCTTTACATTTAAAATAAATAATTTTTTTTCACTGTAATAGAAGAGCAGTTAGTTGTCTGCAAGCGTCTGGGTGTCAGGCCTACTTCAGCGTGTGCTCTGCAGACCTGTGCCAGCGTGCTTTGACAGTTGCCAATCATATCTGGTGTCTCTTTAGCGTGCTTTTACAAAGAAAAAAGGTTTCCAGTGTAAGCTAATAGCAGCCAGTCAGTGTCCTTCAAGCGGCTCTGTCAGGCCTTCCTTCAGCGTGTGCCCTGCACAACCCTGCCAGCGTACTTTGACAGTTGCCACTCATATCTGGTGTCTCTATAGCGTGCTTTTACAAAGAAAAAAAGTTTCCAGTGTAAGCTAATAGCAGCCAGTCAGTGTCCTTCAAGCGGCTCTGTCAGGCCTTCCTTCAGCGTGTGCTCTGCAGACCTGTGCCACCATATCTGCCAAGTGACCCTATGTAGGGGGAACAGTCTCTATTCTGCTCTGTGTCAGTGTGTATCAGGGATTATTAGGATAGGTGTCAATCCATATCTGCCAAGTGACCCTATGTAGGGGGAACAGTCTCTATTCTGCTCTGTGTCAGTGTGTATCAGGGATTATTAGGATAGGTGTCAATCCATATCTGCCAAGTGACCCTATGTAGGGGGAACAGTCCCTATTCTGCTCTGTGTCAGTGTGTATCAGGGATTTGACTATCTTTATTCAGATTCAAAAATTACAATTCCAGGAAAAATTTAACAAACATTTACAAGAACATGTTATGCACATCATAGAAACAACGTGAACCTCTTTAAAGCCACAAACGTAAGACAAAAAATACGTACACACAATGTGTAAGGGTTTGAAAGAATATTCTGAATCCTTACATGTTTACTTTATCGTTTGTTTGATTTTTGTGAACCATATATAAACTACAAGCAGCGTGAAAACTATAAAAACTCAAGTGGCCATGCTGATCAAATTAAATAGTATGCTTTACACAGCGTATAAGGGTGATGTCACAGCACAACAGGAATGTAACAGGGGAAGAGGTGAAAGTCATCCTCCCCCTCCCACGACCCCGCCATATCTGCCAAGTGACCCTATGTAGGGGTAACAGTCTCTATTCTGCTCTGTGTCAGTGTGTATCATGGTCTCTGAGGACGGGGAACAGTCTCTATTCTGCTCTGTGTCAGTGTGTATCAGGGCAGGGCTTTGAGGACAGGTGTCAATGTTAGGTGATTTCTGCCCTTTATGGATTAAAAGCAGACTCTGCATCAACTGTGCAATTTTCCATGGGAGTTTTGCCATGGATCCCCCTCCGGCATGCCACAGTCCAGGTGTTAGTCCCCTTGAAACAACTTTTCCATCACTTTTGTGGCCAGAAAGAGTCCCTGTGGGTTTTAAAATTCGCCTGCCCATTGAAGTCAATGGCGGTTCGCGCGGTTCGCCGGTTCGCGAACATTTGCGGAAGTTCGCGTTCGCCGTTCGCGAACCGAAAATTTCGGGTTCGCGACAACACTAATAATGAGCTATGGAATTGTGACGGAATATTGCAGGTGGGGTCAAAGAATGTGGACAGGTACATCTCCTCCATACCATGATATTTCTGTGCGGTCACTGCGCTAATCATACAGTTAAAGAGAATTTCACTAAGTGGATGTGGTGCACATTAATGGGTCCCTGATAAAGAAGGGTTAAAGTGCGTTTTTATGGCAGTTTAGTCTAGTTTTTGGTCCCACATCCTCCATGTGGATCAGGCAAGATGTGACGATTCAGCGTGTTAAAGATTTTCAGCTGATACCAGGGTATCTTCTACAGTTGGCCAGCCTTCTATTGAGGAATTGAACAGTTTATGGGCAAACTCTTGTTGTTTCAACCGGTTGGGAAGAGTTAGACAAAGAGACAGAGTTTCTGTTACAATATGACAATTTGTTAATTCTTTAATAAGATTAAAAGGTTTATAAAGGGTTCAGTTTCAATAGATCTTTATGAGTGGCACAGAAAACACAATGCTAACAATTCATTGGTTAATACGTTATCGCTCAACATCCAGACTTCCAACGTATACCATACGGTGCTTAATGTTTAACCCCATGATTGCTGAATACCAAATAACCTCCTAAAACACTTATATGTTTATATTTTTAGCACTGCAAACTTACCACACTGCTCTATAAACATACTACTGTATCTATAGATATATCTAGGTTAATGGTATCTGATAAAAAAAATTACAGTTCATTCCTATAGCTTGTTAAGGATTTAAACTTATATCTTGATATAATGTTGCACAGTAGTTGAAAGTAGTTTCAGATGGCTACAAGATAAAAAGAACAAGTTAATCTAAGGGTCCTTGAGGGGTATGTTCCTTGGCTACACGTGACTGAGCATATTTAATATTTTAACTTGAGAATATTTTGACTGTTAATGCATTTGAAGTGGCTAACTTTAAATATGGCTTCTTAGCATACTACATGGCTATACTAGGTTCTAAATTGTCTAACACAGGATGTAATGAATTACAACTTCAATCCCATTATACGGCAGTATGTATACTCAGACCCCCTTGAATCGGGATGCTTAGGGTAGAAGGGGAAGGGCCATTGGTGCAAATCCAATCGCTGGTGACATCGCAAGGAGGAATGCGCAGATCAGTCACCATGCTCCCTGCCAATCACAGAAATGGCAGACTATGCAGGTAGTGCTGTTTTAAGTGCTCTTTGCATGGGGCTACACTAGAGTCCTCGGTGTAGATATGCTTTTTGGCACAGTTCCCTGGTGTTCCCAAAAGCAGGACTCCGTGAGTAAATCCAGGACGGTAAAATTGGGGATGTTCCACCAAATTGCGACAATTGGTTGGCCTGCATACCTCCCACTAGATGTTATGTCCCCCTTATGGGTAAAGCCACTCACCAACATTCCAACTACCTACCATCGACGTTTGTGAGGGACATGTTTAGCTATTGTAAATCCTGCACTGCTAGCGAGTTAAGTATGGGTTTCAATATTGTCTCACTCCTAAAACAATGCTTTTTGCCCAATTTCCCACATTTTACAATTCAGTCTTCAATTCACTACATTTATGGGGAAACCCGGAGTGATCTAATTCATTTCCTTTTAATTAATTTCTCTCTCTGCGGAGAAATCGAAAATATAAATATATTCACCATTCCATTCTAAAAAAACCAAATTCCTCATGAAGTGGATTATCTCAGACAAGATAAAAAAAAAATGTCACGTCTTTTTGCTAGCAAATCTTTTTCCTTCTTCAAAGGTGTGTTGTCTGACTCTTCGAACAAATATATCACCTCTAATCCGAGGACTGCCGAGGGAAGATAAAAGGAGAGAGGTTAGCGAAAGCTCTGCGAGAGATGCGAGAAACCAACTGAATACAGAAACTATAGAAATAAATGGAACAAACACGTCACATAAATTAATATTCAATTTATTTCCCTCCACGAAATTACTTCTGCATAAGCCAGTGAACGGCAGCAATACAAACGTCACCTTCACAGACCTTTAATACTGTATTCTCCGCAGCCTATAAAGCGAAGGAATGGTGGACAATCAAAGCGGGGGTGACATTATAGGGGGGGGTGAGGGGGCTATCATTTCTCTGTTAATTACACGTTTGAAAAAAAAAACATTGAAAATCATCTATAATTCGTGTTAACCTTTTTTCTATGTGATGATGATCTTTTATTTTATTTTTAATAAATTCATATTAAAGATTTTGCAACTGCCGGCACAGTCTGGTCCAATCCTGGCACAGCCAAGGCACACAATTGAATTAGAGGAGGAGAAGTAAAGCATGACAAATATTTATTAGTCTTCTGAAAGGGGGACGTTAAATTCCGTCATTATTTTGGTCGCATTTTTTCAACTGTTTTAAACGTGATAGAAAAAGCAATGTCTTTCTCCGTGGTAAATTCTGCTGGTTTAGTGGATATACATCTGTTGCGTTGCTGAAACAATTGTGTACATTCCAAAGTGATGGTTATGGTGCCCCCTCGTTAAAAAAAAAAAAATTACAGATCTAATAAATTATGACAAAAATAAATTGTTGAAAGTTAAATGTAAAAGTGTTGGTGATAATTTTATATATCTCCCTCATTGTTTCATGACTCCTTTCCCTGTGCTCTCTCAATGCTGACTGTCTGGTGCAAAGTCCAGAACTTCTAAGAGTGATTGACAGGGAGCTAAGATGGAGGCCCCCAGTTACAGGATAGGGATAAATACAAAGGGTGTGGATTCCTACAATTAATTTTATTTGTCAGACCTTACAGACACATATTAAATTTAATATTACAGGAGCACTATAGGGTCAGGAACACAAACATGTATTCCTGACCCTATAGCGTTAACACCACCATCTAGCCCCCCCCCCCCCCCCCCCCCCCCGGGTCCCTCATGCCTCCCTAAAAATATTAAAACTTACTGTATTCAAGCCTGAAGCTGTAGCTCTCCATTCTGTTAGACTCAGAAAAACAAGCTGTCTGCTGACATAATCAGAAGTGGTGGCCTGATCCAATCACAATGCTTCCCCATAGGATTGGCTGAGACTGACAAGGAGGCAGATCAGGGGCAGAGCCAGCATGATTCAAACACAGCCCTGGCCAATCAGCATCACCTCATAGAGATGAATTGAATCAATGAATCTCTATGAGGAAAGTTCAGTGTCTGCATGCAGAGGGAGGAGATATTGAATGTTTGGATGCATTTTAGGCCACCATGACCCAGGAAGGATCTCTAACAGCCATCTGAGGAGTGGCCTGTGAAGTTATCACTAGGCTGTAATGTAAACACTGCATTTTCTCTGAAAAGACAGTGTTTATAGCAAAAAGCCTGAAGGGAATGATTCTACTCACCAGAACAAATTCAATAAGCTGTAGTTGTTCTGGTGACTACAGTGGCCCTTTAAGTATAGATGCTAAGTATATAGTAAACAATATTAATTATGCAGAAAGTGCAGATTTTATTAGAAATTGGATTTATGAGAATTTTATAAATGAACCTTCTTACACCCCCCTTGCTGTCAATCAAACAGCCTACTTAGTTCCTGGTATGTTAAGCTCAGCGGAGATAAACTCTAGAGACCTTAGCTGCCTTTGAGCTGCATTGTGAGGTCTGTGATTGGACAGCCACAGAATGCCTGGGTGGGGTTAAAAGGGGAGGGCTTACACAGGCTGCAGACAAGAAATCTGCAGCATTTGAAACCAGATTTTAGATAAACTCCCCCCCCCCAAAAATGCATAATTAAATATTGACATGTTTTCTTTGGGGGCGGGGGGTATAGCTACTAAACAGAGAATTTAATTGTTTAAAAACATTTTAGCTGTGAAGTGTCCCTATAACAGGGATTTTGGCAATCCGTAGATTGCATATACTTCCAGCTGTGTAAGGGTTAACAGACATTAAGATTAAACAGTAAGAGGTGAATGAAAAACAAATCAACAATAGGACAGCTAGATCTTGTAATTACCGAAGCAGAATATGACTCATCTCACGGCTGGTGGGGAGAAGGACTGTCTGCGTGAGGCTCAATAACACGTCTCGCTGCGGGGAGCATTAAAGGAACAATCTAATTACAAACATATATATACTTTGCAAATTTAGATGTGTTCCTTCACTGGATTAAAATACTGCACCTTCGTTTTTGTTTTTGTTTTTAAAACTTTTGAAATCCTGCGTGGGCACAGACTCCTCACTGCTCCCCGATCCTCCTACGACGACATCATCTTATACAGAAATACGATGGATGCAGACTCAGCCTCATCACACTGCTCAGGCCAACGCTGGACGTCTAATAGACGTCTAATAGATTCAATTATCAAATCTTTTAGTCCAGTTCCCCAAGTGACCGACCGATTGACAGCAAAGAGAGTTACTATGCAAAATGTACACAGTACTGGTTTTTAGAATTGCACTGTGTTCAATCAAAAAGCTGTGGCCGAAAATGACTTTATCTGGATGCTGTGACTGTTCCTTTTAAGGAAAACCCTAATGGATTATTTTTTTTTAAACAATATAGTAGCATTCATACATTGAATAATTCGTTTTTTTTTCATTGTGTTATATCTAAATCCAGATGTAAAAAGCTGCAGATCTCTTGTCTGCAAGCCTTCCCCTTTTTCCCTTCAGTGTGCTGTGCCAATGACCAATAAGATGTTTCTCATTGAAAAGCCTGACTCATAGAGTACGATACTAGCCAACTGTCACAAAGTTGGCAGGAGAGTCCTGATTTTCAGCACAGTTCTAGATTTTTCTCCTCTAGCTTTGATGAACACCGTAGGAAAGTGTTTCAAGACTGATGGGTCGTCACCAATCCTCCTGGAACTCGTGCAAAGTTCGGTGACAATCCCTCCTTACTGTTGTGAGCATCACTGGCCAACCCTAACTCCCACTCTGCCCCACCAGGCTCTTATCGTCCTGGCAGAATAATTGCAAATATTGGTACGTATTCCAGAGGCCACAATGATGGCGGCCCTGGTATCTGTATGATTGTAATCACAGCGCAGCCATTTGCTTTGGAAGATCAGTCTCACGGCGAAACAAATGTTATAAGAAATTCATGATTTCCAAACGATTCCAGATATTTCTGTTTGAATTGAGTGGCTATAGTCGACGTAAGCTGCCAAAATGCAAGCCGCCAGCGCAGGTTCCTGACTGCTACCATGTTTAATTTCTATTTCCTTCCTTTGAACTTGGCTGCTCATGGCTGGCGTTGGCACTGGCGATATTTATGAACATCCTTTCCCATCACGCTCAGCAAGATTTCCAACATGACTATCAGTGCACCTGCGAGCACATTTACACAGGTATTTATCAATATTTAGCATTGTAAGTGCCCGTTCCCCCTCTTCCTTCATCGCCATGAAATATATCTATATTATCCCAAAAGGCTGATATAAAGGCATTATCTCCACACTTGTTTCGCCCTTGTAGGCCTGTCTCACATGTCACATCTTCGCCTTGAGCTCATTAACCTCTTTCATCTTTCCGTTGAAAAATAAAAGGATTACCAGGCAGCCACATCCGTCTATTGCATGCCGGTACCTCTGCTCGCAAAGAGCTTAGAAATCTGTTTGGATTCATTGTACAAACAGCCTGGAGCTATGTCAGGCTGAGTGGTGTTTACCTAGCCGAGTACTCACCGAGCTCCGTGCCACTAAAGAGAATACTAACAAATTAAAAGCAAATTAGTTGGCGAGATTTGTGCGATTAGCATTTTGTGGAAATGTGCGCGTTAAAGGTCGCGATACCCATTACTACAGCAGAATCAGAACCAGATGTGTAAAAAGCTAGGTCCCCAACTGTTATGAAACTATAACTCCCATCATGACTTGTCAAAATGTCAGCATTAAGTTTATGCAAGTTTTATAGTCATGATGTGACCATTTTTAAATCCTATTTGTTTATTGAACTGTATGGTTTGTTGCAATCTTTTATTTGCTCTTCGAAGGCGATAGTTCAATAGTGATGTTAAAGCGCCACTGATCAGCTGCGTTCAGATACAGGCGATACAGACCAGGATAGTCAGTGTCTTGTAAAGGATGACTGAGTTTAGGGAGTTAGAGTCCATTTTGGCTGCAATGCCAGTAGTTCTGTATCAGTATTATGAGGGGTTAAGACATGCCTCCGGTGAGATGTCTCACACAGCTGCTGGCAGCGAGCCACGATATTTACAGAATCTGAAGAAGATGGAAATTAATTACCATAAGTTAAACAATATTAGAAAACAGAACTGTGTTAATTATATACATAATAATTATCTCCGGGGGCGTGGCTAGGTTGCCGACCATAATGGCCGCATGAACGGAAAGCTCCTGACAATCCGCATTGAATCCGGCACATACCAGAGGCATCCAGACCCAAAGCGCTCACCAACCTCAGCAATGCTCGGTACCGGCTCCGGTGTCAAGCAACCGGCAGGATTCGCACCCTAATGTGATCGCGCTGTTTGCGGCCTCCCACCCGCACCAGGCCTCACAATATGCCGCCAATATAGCCCACGCGGCTCTATCTCCTCAATCTCAATGGCGGGTTATGATGATCCTGATATCCACACGGGGGACGCCGTGCAGATTCCCCAAAAACTAACGGAGGTGAAGAATTACCTTGCTAATGAAATCTCCCGAAACTCGAAGGAAGTTAAAGCGGAGATACAGGCCTTGGGGGCCCGGACATCCCACCTTGAGCACAGAGTGAAAACAGTAGTGAAGGCTCGGAACTCCACAAAATCGCATGCTGAACTCACTATTACTCCACAAGAGAGGCAATAGCTAAATACAGCAGAGACAATGCCTTACAATACCAAGATGCAGAACTCGCAATCTATCAGGATCTTTAACCATCGACCCTGCAAAGGCACAAAGACTGGAAGCCGATAGCAGACCTGTGCAGAAACAAAATCAGATACAGCTGGGGTCATCCCTTGAAATTGGTGGCCTTCCGAGGTGGCAGAATCCACACCTTGCTGCCAGGAAATGACCCAGCCATGTTCCTACATGGCCTGGTTGTCGACCCACCTCCAGATCTCCCCATCTCACGTCCGCAGTGCCCGGCACTGGTGGCCCTCCCTGAGGAGTGGAAGGAGGTTGAGGCCAACGGGAGCCGCGTCACCTGAAGGCATAGCCGTAGGCTATATGATTACCCCTGACAACGGGACTGCGGCACTCCGGGACACTATCATTGGGACACTCAGCTTAGTCAACATCCCTGAGTGGAACTCTGGGGCCAGGAGGAACTGGAGTGTGTGTGGATATGGGGGGGCTGTCGGTCATCGGCCAAGGTATATAACCACCATCAGGATGACAGGTCGTTGAAGGGGAACCAGTTGATTTCACTGCATAGGTTTATATAGTTTCAATAGTTTCAGACATAATTGTTTTTTTATTCAAGCTTGCGGGGGGGGGGGGGCGGGGGGAGAGCGACCCTGCCATGTGGGCCAATGGGAGACAGGGGAGCCACTTGGGGGTTGGGGGTTGGGGGAGGGTGGAGTAGGATACCAGCCACTAGTGAGAGGAGAGGCAGCGATGACTAGCACCCATGAGCCTTAAGACTCAGATCCTCTGATATGTACAGGGGTCCCTGGACAATCCCAAACTTTCAGATGTACGGATGTATCGGAACCTCTGGCCTCTCTAGAACACCGAAAGGACTTATTAGACACCTGCGGCACCCTCACATCAGGTTATAAAGTAAACCTTGCAAAATCAATGGCTCTGCCGTTCCACCTCTCAGCCCCGGACACGGCACTGATCCACGTCACATACCACCTATCACGACTGATAGTATCCCATGCCTTGGGATTAGACTTACGGCTAGGCACACATGCCTTTACGAGCAGAATTACAGTGTGTAATTAATGCTCTATACATTAACTAGGGACCTAGAACGATGGATGGACAAACTCATATCGTGGTTAGGTAGACTCCACTCAGTCCTCCCCAGAATTTTATTCCTGTTCCAGGCACTACCAGTCCCAGTTAAAAGACCAAGCAAACCTCCACAAAACTATTGATATGTTCATCTGGCAGAGGAAACGACTTAGGATTGCGAGAAACCTACTGTATCGACCCAGGGACAGAGGGGGACTGGGCTTACCTAATCTATACCTGTACTACCTAGCAGCACAGATAGCACAAATTGCATATTGGCATTCCCTGCCTAAAACCCGTTGTTGGGTGGATATCGACTCATTACTAATGGGACGAGACCTTCCCCAATTTTATATCTGGCTACCTAAGGACTATATGGCATTTCCACGGACCACATGTCCTGCTATTAGAGATGTCCCGAACGGTTCGCCAGCGAATGCAAAGAGCACGTAAAACAGCACTTCCTGCATAGTCTGCCATTTCTGTGATTGGCAGGGAGCATGGCATGCAATGTGTGACTGATCTGCGTATCCCCCCTTGCGATGTCACCAACGATCGGATTGGCACCAGTGGCCCTCCCCCTTCTACCCTAAGCATCCCGATTCAAGGGGATCTGAGTATACATACTGCCGTATAATGTGGATTAGTGATGTCCCGAATGGTTCGCTGGCGAATAGTTCCTGGCGAACATAGCATGTTCGTGTTCGCCACGGATGGCGAACATATGCGATGTTCGGTCCGCCCCCTATTCGTCATCATTGAGTAAACTTTGACCCTGTACCTCACAGTCAGCAGACACATTCCAGCCAATCAGCAGCAGACCCTCCCTCCCAGACCCTCCCACCTCCTAGACAGCATACAATTTAGATTAATTCTGAAGCTGCATATAGCAGTACATTGTTGTGAAAGATGGCTGTCATGTTTAGGGTGTAGCTTGCACGTTATCAACTGTGTATTTATATCAGCAGCTCCACCACTAGTTATAAATCAAGTGTGAGTCGCCCCATGATATGAGACTAGTGAATAACATAATACATGAACGGTTAAGGTTAAGGCATGTAAGGAACTACTACAATAAACTCTTTAGGAGGTGAAATAATGACATGTTTAAACGCTTGCTACTTTACGATTAGTTAATGTGCAGAGAGCAGTTCATGTGATCAAAGGCATGGTGTGGAGGATCGGCTATAGTGGGACATGTTTGGCAGGCTGCTGTTTACTGCTTGTGCTCATCCGATCCCTTCTGGGCGCCAGGTGCAGACCTTGGGAGTCCCTGATACCTGGAACAACAAAGGCAAGTCTCTGGTTGAGTGCCGGGTTCGCGGCTTGAGGTGGTGGAAGCTTGTTTTGTCCGGTGGTCGGATCTGTCCCGGTGGTGCTTCACGTCCGGTGCGGGATTGTGGTGGCTTAAGGTGGAGGCGAGTGCTTGACGTGGGGCAGGCTCTGCATTTCTGTTTGTGCCTCCGGTCCCGTCTTCGACGCCTTTTGCGTTGGTGGATTTTAATGGGGACTGCTTCGCTTAGCTGTGGTGGAGCTTGTTGGGGCTGTGGTGGAGCTTGTTGGGGCTTCCTGCTTGTTATTTGCCTCCAAAATTGATTAAAGAGTCTGTCCAGCTTAGACTCAATCCTGCTATGCTTTACTGGTACCAGAAGGACACGCGGCTGCCGCCATATTGGGAGAGTCGTAGATGAGTATGTGTCAGGATCGGGACAGGGATCCAACACGCAGAGTACAAACAGGTACAGGGTACGCATACCGGACCTTAGAATGGCCGGACTAACGTAAGAGTAGTAAAGAATGGTCTAGAGACAAGCCGAGGTCGAGGGAACGAGAGAGCAGGTAAACGAGAGACAAGCCGAGTCAAAGGGTAATAGAGGTAAACGAGGTAGGACAGACAAGCCGGGTCAAAACCAAAGAAACTAACAGAATACAAGAGCACTGAGTGACTAGACAAGCTAGAACCACGACAGGGCAATGAACAAACGTAGAAAGCCCTCTTTTATACCCTGATTCTAAACAGGGAATCACGCCCCCGACGAATCCTCATTCGTGCTTGGGGCTTGATTGACAGATCGGGTTGGGTTGTCGTCATGACGTCGGCTACTGAACGCCGCGTCATAAAAGGAAGTGGATCCCTCGCGGCCGGCGTGTAAACGACCGAGGGAACCGCGAGGAACGAGTGATTCAACCCTTTTGCGAGGAAGAACGTCCAAGTGTCTCACCTCCACAGAGGTAGAGACAGCAGGTACCCTGACAGTACCCCCGCCCTCAGAAACGCCCACCGGGCGGAAGGAACCGGGACGAGATGGAAAACGGGAGTGAAAAGCCCTGCGGAGGCGAGGCGCATGCACATCCTCCTGAGGTATCCAAGACCTCTCCTCAGGACCATATCCCTTCCAATCAACCAGATATTGTAACTTCCCCCGGGAGATACGAGAATCGATGATGGAATTGATTTCATACTCCTCTTGTCCCTCAACCTGAACAGAGCGAGGAGAGGGTGCAGTGGAGGAAAACTTGTTACATATTAGGGGTTTTAACAAGGAAACATGAAAGGAGTTAGGAATGCGTAAGGCAGATGGAAGAGCCAGGCGATACGCAACTGGGTTAATTCGAGTCAGGACCCTGTAAGGTCCAATGTAACGAGGAGCGAATTTCATAGAAGGAACCTTCAAGCGAATGTTTTTGGTACTCAACCATACCCTGTCCCCTGGAACAAAGACTGGAGCCGCCCTTCTATGTTTATCAGCGTGTTTCTTGAACAACATGGAATTATGCAGAAGAATTTGTCGAGTCTGATCCCACAACTTCCTCAGATTGGCAACATGAACATCAACCGACGGTACTCCTTGGGAAGGAGAAACCGAGGGAAGAATGGAGGGATGAAAGCCATAATTCATGAAAAAGGGGCTAGAACGAGTAGAATCACAAACGAGATTGTTGTGTGCAAACTTTGCCCAAGGAATCAGACCAACCCAATCGTCCTGGTGTTCGGAAACGAAACAACGCAAATATTGCTCGATCTTTTGATTAGTACGTTCAGCAGCTCCGTTAGACTGGGGATGATAGGCAGAAGAGAAATTCAATTTGATACCCATTTGAGAGCAGAATGACTTCCAAAAACGGGAAACAAATTGGGAACCTCTATCAGAAACAATTTCGGAAGGTATCCCATGTAAACAAAATATCGCTTTAGAGAATATCTCAGGCAATTCAGGGGAAGATGGAAGTTTAGGTAAGGGCACGAAATGAGCCATCTTAGTAAACCTGTCAACCACCGTGAGAATCACAGTCTGTTTTTTAGAAACAGGTAAATCGACAATGAAATCCATAGCCAAACAGGTCCATGGTTTCTCGGGAATTTCCAAGGGATGCAAAAGCCCACATGGAAGCGTCTGAGGTCGTTTAGTCTTCATACAGACCTCACATGCTTCGACGAAATCCCTAATATCTTTACGTAAGGTGGGCCACCAGAAATCCTTGGCTATCAAGGAGCATGTCTTACGAATGCCAGGATGCCCAGCCACCTTACTATTGTGAAAGCATTGTAACAGTTCTAGTTGGAGTTCTGCAGGAACAAAATGCCGTGACTCAGGACTCTGTCTAGGAGCCAGATGTTGTAGCTTCATAATCTCGGCAAGCAACGGAGAATGAATCCTGAGGCTAGTGTTGGCGATAATATTGCACTTGGGAACTATAGAAGAGAAAACCGTCTCAGATATAGTAGAAGGTTCATGTTGGCGAGACAAAGCATCGGCCTTAGAGTTCTTAGAACCAGGTCTATAGGTGAGCACGTAATTGAAATGGGTGAGGAACAAGGACCAACAAGCTTGTCTGGCGGATAAGCGCTTGGCCTCCCCAATATAAGACAAGTTCTTGTGATCCGTCAGAATAGTAACAGGATGCAAGGTCCCCTCCAATAAATGTCTCCACTCCTTTAAGGCCATGATAACAGCTAGTAGTTCCCTGTCACCAATATCATATCTGCTTTCAGTCCCAGATAATTTCTTGGAAAAGAAACCACATGGATGTAATGGTTTATCCACGCCTAACCTTTGAGACAAGATGGCACCTATACCTGTCTCTGAGGCGTCTACCTCGAGTAGGAAAGGTAAAGTTGTATCGGGGTGAACTAAAATCGGTGCAGAAGCAAAAAGTTCCTTAAGTGTCTTGAAGGCAACGAGAGCTTCAGTAGACCAAGTCTTAGTGTCAGCCCCCTGTCTGGTCATATTGGTAATAGGAGCAATAATGGAAGAGTATCCTTTAATGAAGCGCCTATAATAATTGGAGAATCCAATAAACCTCTGAATGGCCTTGAGACCCCTAGGTAATGGCCAATCTAAAATAGACTGGAGTTTATCCGGATCCATTTTAAAGCCTTCCCCAGAAATCACGTAACCAAGAAAGTTTATCTGAGATTGATCAAAACTACATTTCTCCAATTTGCAGTACAACCCATGTTGTAGGAGTTTGCGCAATACCCTTCTGACTTGTCTGTGGTGGGTCTCAATTTCTCTAGAGTGTATTAGTATATCATCTAAATACACAATAACACAATCCTGTTGAAATTCCCTAAGAACCTCATTGATCAGATCCTGAAATACTGCCGGTGCATTACAGAGCCCAAAAGGCATTACCGTGTACTCATAGTGCCCATATCGAGTATTGAACGCTGTTTTCCACTCGTCTCCCTGCTGAATTCTCACCAAGTTATACGCCCCTCTGAGATCTAACTTGGTGAAAATCTTGGAACCCTTTAAACGATCAAAGAGCTCAGTAATCAAGGGAATTGGGTATGCATTTCTGATAGTTATTTTATTCAAACCTCGGTAATCAATGCAAGGCCGTAATGTGCCATCCTTTTTATTCACAAAAAAAAAACCGGCCCCGGCAGGCGAGGATGATCTCCTAATGAATCCCTTGTCTAGATTCTCACGGATATACTCCTCTAAGACTAAGTTCTCCTTAGTGGATAAAGGATATACATTGCCCCTCGGAGGCATAGTACCAGGTAGGAGATTAATCTTGCAATCAAAGGACCTGTGTGGGGGTAAAGTATCAGCATTCTTCTTGTCAAAGACTGCCTTTAAATCTATGTATCGAGACGGTATTTGTAAGTCTGTAGACTGGGTGGGGTTAACCGGTGTATTACCTACGCAAAGTGGTGAGACTTTCTGTAAACACCTGTCCTGGCAACCCTGACCCCATGAAGTTATCTCCCCTAGCTCCCAATCAATAATAGGGTTATGTTTCTTTAACCATGGATACCCCAGAACTATAGGAACAGAAGGGGAAGAGATAAGCATAAGGAATATCTCCTCCTCGTGTAAGATACCAACAGTCAAAATAACAGGAATAGTCTCATGAGAAATCATAGGTTCAGATAATGGTCTACCATCTATGGCCTCAACGGCCAAAGGAGTATCTCTTAGCTGAGATGGGATAGAGTGTTTAGAAACAAAAACTTGGTCGATAAAGCTCTCAGCAGCTCCGGAGTCTATCAATGCCATAGTCTTTATTACTTCCTTCTCCCATGCTAAAGAAACCGGTAGTAGAAGCCTGTGATCCTTATAATTGTGTATAGAGGACAAAATAGAAACACCCAAGGCCTGTCCTCTAGAGAAACTTAGGTGCAAGCGTTTCCCGGACGATTAGGACAATTTAGGCGAAGGTGCCCTCTTACTCCACAATACATGCACAATCCCTCCTTTCTTCTGTACTGTCTCTCCTCTTCTGAGAGGCGAGTATTGCCTATTTGCATAGGTTCAGAAAAAACTGGGATAGTGGTTTGAGGACTTTGAAATAAAGGCGCTAGTTTAAAGGAAGGTCTACGAATATTATCACGAGTGTTCTGTCTCTCTCTTAAACGTTCGTCAATACGAGAAATAAAAGAAATTAAATCCTCCAAATTTTCAGGGAGCTCTCTAGTAGCCACCTCGTCTAGGATTACATCAGATAATCCGTTTACAAATACGTCTATATAGGCCTGTTCATTCCACTTAACTTCTGCCGCCAAAGACCTGAACTCTAGTGCATACTCCACAAGGGTTTGGTCATCTTGTCTAAGGCGCAATAGTAATCTAGCTGCATTGACCTTTCTACCTGGAGGGTCAAAAGTTCTTCTAAAAGCAGCGACAAAGGCATTATAGTTATAGACTAACGGGTTCTCATTCTCCCACAGAGGATTGGCCCATCTCAGAGCCTTATCAATGAGGAGTGTGATAATGAATCCAACCTTTGCCCTATCTGTAGGGTAAGAGCGAGGTTGTAATTCAAAATGAATACCAATTTGGTTTAAGAAACCACGGCACTTCTCCGGAGAACCACCATACCGTACAGGAGGTGTAATACGGGAAGAAGCACCTACAGTGGCTACTTCTAGACCTGAACTTGCCGGAGAGATGGACGTAGCTCGCATCTCCTCCGGTGGATTACTAGATCGAGATAGTAAAGCTTGCAGCGCTAGAGCCATCTGGTCTATTCGGTAATCCATGACTTCAAATCTAGAATCGGAAGAACCAACCTGAGTGTTTGTACCTGCAGGATCCATGGCCCTGTCGTAATGTCAGGATCGGGACAGGGATCCAACACGCAGAGTACAAACAGGTACAGGGTACGTATACCGAACCTTAGAATGGCCGGACTAACGTAAGAGTAGTAAAGAATGGTCTAGAGACAAGCCGAGGTCGAGGGAACGAGAGAGCAGGTAAACGAGAGACAAGCCGAGTCAAAGGGTAATAGAGGTAAACGAGGTAGAACAGACAAGCCGGGTCAAAACCAAAGAAACTAACAGAATACAAGAGCACTGAGTGACTAGACAAGCTAGAACCACGACAGGGCAATGAACAAACGTAGAAAGCCCTCTTTTATACCCTGATTCTAAACAGGGAATCACGCCCCCGACGAATCCTCATTCGTGCTTGGGGCTTGATTGACAGATCGGGTTGGGTTGTCGTCATGACGTCGGCTACTGAACGCCGCGTCATAAAAGGAAGTGGATCCCTCGCGGCCGGCGTGTAAACGACCGAGGGAACCGCGAGGAACGAGTGATTCAACCCTTTTGCGAGGAAGAACGTCCAAGTGTCTCACCTCCACAGAGGTAGAGACAGCAGGTACCCTGACAGTATGTCAGCCTGGGCGGCTGTGCTCTGTGCGTCCATTAGCTCCAGACAGCCTCTCAGGGGTGGACCGGGATAACCCCCACCGGTCTGAGGGGGGGGGGGTAACGGAACTCCTGCCGGGAAGTAGCTGCTCCTGGGCATCCCAGGATCGGGAGATCGGCCGCCTCTCCTGCCCGGTGAGCACCAGGCCACACTTGCCACGCGGAGGTAAGTAAGACTCTGTCGAGTTGCTGACCACTATTAAGCATGTTGGGTCGGTCAAGTAGGAGCAACATTGCTGGGTCATCCCCTTCTTGGGTGAAATTCGCTTGTTGATAGCTGCTTAAAGTGAGATATTGAGGGAGCTCACACGAAGTGCGTCTTTCCTCCATGACAGCTAGGCCCCGCCCCCCGGAAGCTGCGTTCTTAGTGAGAGGAGGGACAGTGTAGCTGCTGCTGATTTAATAGGGAAATCGATAGCTAGGCTAGTGTATTCAGTGTCCACTACAGTCCTGAAGGACTTATCTGATCTCTGCTGTAAGGACAGCACCCCAAAAAGCCCTTTTTAGGGCTAGAACATCAGTCTGCTTTTTTGTTGTTTTTTTTGTGTAATCTAATTGCAGTTGCCTGCCTGCCAGCGTGTGTGTCAGGCTCACAGCGTATACTGTGCCCACTTGCCCAATGCCACCACTCATATCTGGTGTCAAAATAGCTTGCATTTAAAAAAACAACAACTTTTTTGACTGCAATATAATAGCAGGCAGTTTCCTTCACACTTGTGCGTTTCAGGGCCTGCCAGGGCACAGTGTCACACCAGTGCAACTCATATCTGGTGTAACAGTAGTGTACATTTAAAAAAAATACAGGGGGCTTGTTGTCACCTTTCGGGGACCCTTGGTGTTGTACGTGGCTGGGTGGAGGAAGAGACCTTCAATGACATCAGTGAGGACAAGGAACGGGACATGGCTAGCTTGGTATCCAACCTTGTGCAAATGGGGAGTTTGCGGTTGTGCAAATGGACTGTTTGCGGTGCGTTAAACGGGGAGTTTGGTCTGTCACTGTGAAGCGGGCGTAACCCTTACACTACCTGATCGATACAGCATCATACCTGATGTTTTAAAGCACGTTATTCCAAACAATTTAGGAATGTTAGGTGATGTATGCCCTTTATGGATTAAAACCAGACTCTGCATCAACTATGTAATTTTCCATGGGAGTTTTGCCATGGATCCCCCTCCGGCATGCCACAGTCCAGGTGTTAATCCCCTTGAAACAACTTTTCCATCACTATTGTGGCCAGAAAGAGTCCCTGTGGGTTTTAAAATTCGCCTGCCTATTGAAGTCTATGGTGGTTCGCCCGGTTCCCCCGTTCGCGAACATTTGAGGAAGTTCACGGAAGTTCGCTGTTCCCGAACAGCAATTACTTAATATGATCTACCTAGCAGTCCGCAGGGTCTTAGCTCAAAAATGGTCATGCCCGGAAGTACCCTCATTGGTAGCTGCTAAAATAAAGGATAATTACCTTATGGTCAAGCTCACCTCGCTAAAAAGTTTGGCACGGTTTGGGAGCTATGGGAGCAGTACGTAGAAGAGGAGGGAGGCTGATTTGGAAGGAGAAGTAGAGACGGAGGTCATAGGGAAATGTGGAGCCACAGCCATAAAACTCACAGTAATCCCTTTTTGATAGGATTCAATCCTCAGACTTTGATTAATATCTGACGCAATCTGTAAATGCTGCAGAATCGTTGACGTGTTATTCTTTACAGTGTGTGCACGGCTCAGTAAATGTGTTCTGGCCATACTCCATCACACTCTATCCTGCAGCATATTCTAGCTGAGGATGTGATTGGCTGGTGAGGGTTTCCTATGAGAACAGAGCAAGTAATTAATAGACCTATCAAACCCCCACATGTAAAATCCTAATCAGATTATTTGGGCTGCGCAGTCTGCGGGCCTATGATGCCATTGGATGGAGATTTAAACTCGTGGCTAAATGGACTGATCTGTCGCTCCGAATAATAACCAGCGCCCCGGCCAAACAAAAGCGAAAAAGATGATTTCTACACAAGAAAAGAGAGCATAGTGAATATTAAATAAGGCTCGTGATGCCTTTGAGCAGGAGATGAATTTGGGATTTGTTTTTAATTTTAAGAAGACTTGGGATATATGTAAGTTTAATTGCAATTTTTCAGCCGATCTGGCATCCCGCACAAAGTCTTAGCATTAACAAGTTATTTTCCTTCGAAATCCAGAAAATTGATTTTTATATCTCATTTCTCCTTTTGGTTTCATTTCTGCGGAGTTGTTTCTTTTATCTCCATTCTCCCAGAGAGATCCCGAAATGATTAAATCTCGGCATGACACATGCTACGTTAAGATGCTATCCCCCCCCCCCCCCCTTTTTCTTATGAAAACTCTGCTCCTAGGTGATAGGAATGAATAAATAGAAAATGCAAGAAATGTCAAAAAACAGACTCTCCCCACCCCCCCTAAAGTTGCATATTCTATGCAGTAACCTGTATTCACTTTCAGAAGTCCATTCACGGATTCACCAAATAGAGCGTCCATACAGGCAGCAAGAATGAGCACGTAAAAGCTGTAAAAATGCATTTTGCTATTTTTTTTAAACTAATTTTTAAAGAGGAACATTCTGAATTATATATTTGCACGCGCACACACTTAACACGCTCTATGACGGCGCTGACTAAACGTGACATAGAACAAAATTGTAGCCATGATGCCTACTTGACGTTTTCCATCAGTGCTGAGTGTATCCCATAATGCGTGATGGAAGGAAGGTTACAAACATGTTTAATGTTGGCTTAACTATTGGTGGGATGGATGCAGTGACTGGCTGCGCACCTCACGGACTGGATACAGACAAAGCAGCATCTTTTACAAATGGGAGCATTGGAAGATCGGAGGATGAGACACAGGGGCTCAAACTAGAACTGGGTGGATTAACATTTAGTTTCACCAATTTGTCTTTGAATTCGTTCCTAAAAAAATCTGAGAGTCCATGGTGCATTGTGGGAAACCAAGCTTTGTCAGAAATTTGAAATACTGTGCCCCGTAACACCCCTTTAAATCAGCTGGAGTACGGCAACTCATACATGTGAGAAGGTGAATGCTCATTGACAGTTTGAGGATAATGAAAAGGTTCCTGTTTTGATCAGTGATCCCAGTGTCTGTCCTGCTTGTCTTCTCCGTTTCCTTCCAATGCCCTGGTCCGAGGACATTGATTGGCAGAGGCTGCCGTTAGCGTCACCAATCAATACCACGGTTGTAATATGTGCTGAGCACAATTCGTGCCCTCTGGCTCCTGACATAGAAACCCTCGCTGGGCCTGTAAGCACCAAACAAGGCAGACAAAAACCACAGGGGTTATTTACTATACTAACACTTTGTAATAGCAGACTTGGATACAATACACTCAGACACATTACTGGGAGTATTATTGCTGTGGAGCCCTGTTATACACTCAGACACATTACTGGGAGTATTATTGCTGTGGAGCTCTGTTACACACTCAGACACATTACTGGGAGTATTATTGCTGTGGAGCTCTGTTATACATTCAGACACATTACTGGGAGTATTATTGCTGTGGAGCTCTGTTATACACTCAGACACATTACTGGGAGTATTATTGCTGTGGAGCTCTGTTACACACTCAGACACATTACTGGGAGTATTATTGCTGTGGAGCTCTGTAATACACTCAGACACATTACTGGGAATATTATTGCTGTGGTGCTCTGATATACACTCAGACACATTACTGGGAGTATTATTGCTGTGGAGCTCTGTTATACACTCAGACACATTACTGGGAGTATTATTACTGTGGAGCTCTGTTATACACTCAGACACATTACTGGGAGTATTATTGCTGTGGAGCTCTGTTATACATTCAGACACATTACTGGGAATATTATTGCTGTGGTGCTCTGATATACACTCAGACACATTACTGGGAGTATTATTGCTGTGGAGCTCTGTTATACACTCAGACACATTACTGGGAGTATTATTACTGTGGAGCTCTGTTATACACTCAGACACATTACTGGGAGTATTATTACTGTGGAGCTCTGTTATACACTCAGACACATTACTGGGAGTATTATTGCTGTGGAGCTCTGTTATACACTCAGACACATTACTGGGAGTATTATTGCTGTGGAGCTCTGTTATACACTCAGACACATAACTGGGAGTATTATTGCTGTGGAGCTCTGTTATACACTCAGACACATTACTGGGAGTATTATTGCTGTGGAGCTCTGTTATACACACTGAGACACATTACTGGGAGTATTATTACTGTGGGGCTCTGTTATACACTTAGACACATTACTGGGAGTATTATTATACTGTTATACACTCGGTCACATCACCAATATGGATCTCCTAGAAAAGAGGGACATAGGGAATTCAGTAGGGACTATTCTCGTAAATCGGGACACTTGGGAGGTATGCTGTTTATCAAAATCATCACAGTCTCCTGCAAATTGTTATAGGACTATGTTAGTTGTTTTTCAAAAATAGGAAAATAATTTGCTAAATGTTTCAAGTTATGAGATTGTCAGATATAGTCACAGCTCAGATATTGTTATCAAATTGAGAAATTTAGTCTTAAAAGAAAACTCTAATGTTAAAAAGAAATACATTCAGTTTCCACATAAGAATTTTCTAGTTAGTTGTTTAAATTGCCGGGGACCCTCAGTTGTTTTTTTTTAAGATGAAGTCGGTTTGTGGTTTTAAGTGTCACCTTTAAAATAGTCAAATTTTGACAATTCCTGACTTATTCGAAAATTTCTAAAACATTCATTTATTCTTACATTTTGCAATTCTATATTTATTGAATAAACTCCTAAAATGCAAATGGTAGGAAATTTAAATTGGTTCAAAGTGAATTTAAAAATCTACATCATCATAGCTGAATTGTAATCATTCTTCAAGTTAGCTACACTTTTCGTTTGCTATTTAGGCCGCCTACAATTTGACATGTAGTTTGAATTTGTGACAATTTAAAGGAACACTATAGGGTCAGTAACACAAACACCATCTCCCCACATACCCCCCTAAATATAGTAAAATCTTTCCTTTATTCCAGTCTGCTGATGACTCTGCCCCTGATCTGCCTGCTTGTCTGACATCATCAGAAGTGGTGTTTTGAGCCAATCACAATGCTTTTACATAGGAAAGCATTACATTGGCTAAGATTGTCAAGGAGGCGGATCAGGGGCAGAGCCAGCACAAGCCAAACACAGCCCTTGCCAATCAGCATCTCCCTACATTGAATAAAAGCATCTCTATGAGGAAAATTCAGTGTCTCCATGCCGAGGGCGGAGACACTGAATGGCAGTCACCGCGTGCAGCACTGCCCCAGGAAGCACCTCTAGTAGCCATCTGAGGAGTTGCCAGTGGAGGTGTCCCTAGACTGCAATGTAAACAATTTCTATACATCTCTAGATTGTAGCTCCTTCTGCAAAAAGGTCTTGCTAGACGGCAAATATGTTTGCAGACTGTTAGCGCAAACAAAATATAGAAAAGGAGACAAGTGGCTACTAAATATGTATTCAACTCAACAAAACGTATCTGGACTGTGTCTGCTTGTTACATTAATTAATACTTGTACTCTAGTTCCGTTGGTCTTCACGCAGCACGGTATGTAAAATGATGTTGTCACTCAGGAATTAAGATCCCTAGTCATGTTTATCATCTTTTAATTAATAGCAATCAACATTCAGGGATAAATTAATGCGATTAGATCCGGTGCTGTCCCAGGTGACGTCCTGTTCCGTTGATGGCAGGTATAGCCGTAGATGGCAGTACAGAAATTGATTTGTCAAGTAGTCACTAGACAGACTATTGATAGATTCATCCCAAACACTACCACGCTGTCTGTACACTCATTACAGGCTCATTAAGGTTGGAAGGGACTGCGGAAATTGTAAAAAGGTAAGCACACGTCTTTCTGACTATTTTTGCCGTTGAGTAATTTAACAGAATGGTGATAAAATGCTCTCTCAATGCACACAATTATAAGAGTATAGAAATATTGTAATGTATAACATAATAAAACGGTTTCTTTGTTTTTGTCGGTCTTGCCTATATATGTCAATTTATTTAATAAAATCTTTTTTGTTTTTATTCCAATGTTTTTTTATAACTTTTTTCCTTCGTTAGCTCTGTGCTAATGATCTATCTATACATTAAGTTGGTAACATTGTTTGAGCTTTGGTCCCAGTTTATTCTGAAACCAACGCTCTTTATTTTCTCTAAAGAATAGAAATAGGCAGTGATTTTTATAGCATACTACTCTAAGAATTATACTGTTCATTTATTGTAAAAGATACTGAGATATGTACACAAACACAAACATAACAGTCACGCCCTGTGATCTCTGATTTGCACATATTTACATCTCGTTATCAGAAAGCTGTGAAAACGCAGCTTTTACAGAGTTAGTCATTAAAATCAAGGATTCCACAAGGAATTTTAGTAAAAACCACCTTAAAACATAGCTGGACTGACAAAGAGACACACACACACATGCCCACAGCACACACACACAAATAAACACCCGTTGAGTGAATTTGCCCCGTTAAATTAGGAATTAAAAGGCCCGTGCTGCGCTTAGCATTCTAACCTAGCGTTTGGAAGGAAATTGATGGATCAGTGACTCTAGCTAATGACCCCAGACATTCTGGAGAGCTAATTAGTGATAATATTCACAGACGGCTGACACAGAAAATTACCTATGTGCTTCAGGGATTATGAGTCACTTTCAGAGATATGGACGAGGTCTGTATGGGAAACGAAATGAGGAGTTTCTATCCATCCATACATCCGGTATCTGTCTGTCCATCCATGTATCCGGTATCTGTCTGTCCATCCATGTATCCGGTATCTGTCTGTCCATCCATGTATCCGGTATCTGTCTGTCCATGTATCCGGTATCTGTCTGTCTGTCCATGTATCCGGTATCTGTCTGTCCATCCATGTATCCGGTATCTGTCTGTCCATGTATCCGGTATCTGTCTGTCTGTCCATGTATCCGGTATCTGTCTGTCCATCCATGTATCCGGTATCTGTCTGTCCATGTATCCGGTATCTGTCTGTCTGTCCATGTATCCGGTATCTGTCTGTCCATCCATATATCCGGTATCTGTCTGTCCATGTATCCGGTATCTGTCTGTCTGTCCATGTATCCGGTATCTGTCTGTCCATTCATGTATCCGGTATCTGTCTGTCCATGTATCCGGTATCTGTCTGTCTGTCCATGTATCCGGTATCTGTCTGTCCATCCATGTATCCGGTATCTGTCTGTCCATGTATCCGGTATCTGTCTGTCTGTCCATGTATCCGGTATCTGTCTGTCCATCCATATATCCGGTATCTGTCTGTCCATGTATCCGGTATCTGTCTGTCTGTCCATGTATCCGGTATCTGTCTGTCCATCCATATATCCGGTATCTGTCTGTCCATGTATCCAGTATCTGTCTGTCCATCCATACATCCGGTATCTGTCTGTCCATCCATGTATCCGGTATCTGTCTGTCCATGTATCCGGTATCTGTCTGTCCACCCATGTATCCGGTATCTGTCTGTCCATCCATACATCCGGTATCTGTCTGTCCATCCATACATCCGGTATCTGTCTGTCCATCCATGTATCCGGTATCTGTCTGGCCATCCATGTATCCGGTATCTGTCTGTCCATCCATGTATCCGGTATCTGTCTGTCCATCCATGTATCCGGTATCTGTCTGTCCATCCATGTATCCGGTATCTGTCTGTCCATGTATCCGGTATCTGTCTGTCTGTCCATGTATCCGGTATCTGTCTGTCCATCCATATATCCGGTATCTGTCTGTCCATGTATCCGGTATCTGTCTGTCCATCCATACATCCGGTATCTGTCTGTCCATCCATACATCCGGTATCTGTCTGTCCATGTATCCGGTATCCGTCTGTCCATCCATGTATCCGGTATCTGTCTGTCCATCCATGTATCCGGTATCTGTCTGTCCATCCATCCATCCATACATCCGGTATCTGTCTGTCCATCCATGTATCCGGTATCTGTCTGTCCATCCATCCATCCAGTATCTGTCTGTCCATCCATATATCCGGTATCTGTCTGTCCATCCATATATCCGGTATCTGTCTGTCCATCCATATATCCGGTATCTGTCCATCCATGTATCCGGTATCTGTCTGTCCATCCATGTATCCGGTATCTGTCCATCCATGTATCCAGTATCTGTCCATCCATGTATCCGGTATCTGTCTGCCCATCCATGTATCCGGTATCTGTCCATCCATGTATCCGGTATCTGTCTGGCCATCCATGTATCCGGTATCTGTCTGTCCATCCATATATCCGGTATCTGTCTGTCCATCCATACATCCGGTATCTGTCCATCCATGTATCCGGTATCTGTCTGTCCATCCATATATCCGGTATCTGTCTGTCCATGTATCCGGTATCTGTCTGTCTGTCCATGTATCCGGTATCTGTCTGTCCATCCATGTATCCGGTATCTGTCTGTCCATGTATCCGGTATCTGTCTGTCCATCCATACATCCGGTATCTGTCTGTCCATCCATGTATCCGGTATCTGTCTATCCATGTATCCGGTATCTGTCTGTCCACCCATGTATCCGGTATCTGTCTGTCCATCCATACATCCGGTATCTGTCCATCCATGTATCCGGTATCTGTCCGTCTGTCCATCCATGTATTCGGTATCTGTCTGTCCATGTATCCGGTATCTGTCCATCTGTCCATGTATCCGGTATCTGTCCATCCATGTATCCGGTATCTGTCTGTCCATCCATATATCCGGTATCTGTCTGTCCATCCATATATCCGGTATCTGTCTGTCCATCCATACATCCGGTATCTGTCCATCCATGTATCCGGTATCTGTCTGTCCATCCATATATCCGGTATCTGTCTGTCCATGTATCCGGTATCTGTCTGTCTGTCCATGTATCCGGTATCTGTCTGTCCATCCATGTATCCGGTATCTGTCTGTCCATGTATCCGGTATCTGTCTGTCCATCCATACATCCGGTATCTGTCTGTCCATCCATGTATCCGGTATCTGTCTATCCATGTATCCGGTATCTGTCTGTCCACCCATGTATCCGGTATCTGTCTGTCCATCCATACATCCGGTATCTGTCCATCCATGTATCCGGTATCTGTCCGTCTGTCCATCCATGTATTCGGTATCTGTCTGTCCATGTATCCGGTATCTGTCCATCTGTCCATGTATCCGGTATCTGTCCATCCATGTATCCGGTATCTGTCTGTCCATCCATATATCCGGTATCTGTCTGTCCATGTATCCGGTATCTGTCTGTCCATCCATGTATCCGGTATCTGTCTGTCCATCCATACATCCGGTATCTGTCTGTCCATCCATGTATCCGGTATCTGTCTGTCCATCCATACATCCGGTATCTGTCTGTCCATCCATATATCCGGTATCTGTCTGTCCATCCATACATCCGGTATCTGTCTGTCCATCCATGTATCCGGTATCTGTCCATCCATGTATCCGGTATCTGTCTGGCCATCCATGTATCCGGTATCTGTCCATCCATGTATCCGGTATCTGTCTGTCCATCCATATATCCGGTATCTGTCTGTCCATCCATGTATCCGGTATCTGTCTGTCCATCCATGTATCCGGTATCTGTCTGTCCATCCATACATCCGGTATCTGTCTGTCCATCCATACATCCAGTATCTGTCTGTCCATCCATACATCCGGTATCTGTCTGTCCATCCATACATCCGGTATCTGTCCATCCATGTATCCGGTATCAGTCTGTCCATCCATACATCCGCTATCTGTCCATCCATGTATCCGATATCTGTCTGTCCATCCATGTATCCGATATCTGTCTGTCCATCCATTTATCCGGTATCTGTCTGTCCATCCATACATCCGGTATCTGTCCATGCATACATCCGGTATCTGTCCATCCATGTATCCGGTATCTGTCTGTCCATCCATGTATCCGCTATCTGTCCATCCATATATCCGGTATCTGTCCATCCATATATCCGCTATCTGTCCATCCATATATCCGGTATCTGTCCATCCATGTATCCGGTATCTGTCTGTCCATCCATGTATCCGCTATCTGTCCATCCATGTATCCGGTATCTGACTGTCCATCCATGTATCCGCTATCTGTCGGTCCATCCATGTATCCGGTATCTGTCTGTCCATCCATATATCCGCTATCTGTCCATCCATGTATCCGGTATCTGTCCGTCTGTCCATCCATGTATTCAGTATCTGTCTGTCCATGTATCCGGTATCTGTCCATCTGTCCATGTATCCGGTATCTGTCTTTCCATGTATCCGGGATCTGTCTGTCCATATATCCGCTATCTGTCCATCCATGTATCCGGTATCTGTCCGTCTGTCCATCCATGTATCCGGGATCTGTCTGTCCATATATCCGGTATCTGTCCGTCTGTCCATGTATCCGATATCTGTCTTTCCATGTATTTGGGATCTGTCTGTCCATATATCCGGTATCTGTCTGTCCATATATCCGGTATCTGTCTGTCTGTCCATGTATCCGGTATCTGTCTTTCCATGTATCCGGGATCTGTCTGTCCATATATCCGGTATCTGTCTGTCCATGCTTCTATATCTCTTTTTTATTCTCTTTTGCTTTCTGGCTCTCAGGGTTATTGAAGTGTGAATTCAAGGTGAATTTCAGATACTCTATACAGTAACGCAGTGTTATATACAGTTCTCTATACAGTAACGCAGTATTAATACAGCACTCTATACAGTAACGCAGTATTAATACAGCACTCTATACAGGAACTCAGTATTATATACAGTGCCCTATACAGTCGCTCAGTATTATATGCAGTACTGTATAAGTTAGCGCAGTATTACATACAGTTCCCTATACTGTAGCGCAGTGTTATATACAGTTCCCTATACAGTAATGCAGTGTTATATACAGTACTATGTACAGTAGCGCAGTATTATATACAGTTCCCTATACAGTAGCGCAGTATTATATACAGTTCCCTATACAGTAACGCAGTGTTATATACAGTTCCCTATACAGTAGCGCAGTATTATATACAGTTCACTATACAGTAACGCAGTGTTATATACAGTTCCCTATACAGTAGCGCAGTATTACATACAGTTCCCTATACAGTAGCGCAGTATTACATACAGTTCCCTATACAGTAACGCAGTGTTATATACAGTTCCCTATACAGTAGCGCAGTATTACATACAGTTCCCTATACTGTAGCGCAGTATTACATACAGTTCCCTATACAGTAGTGCAGTATTACATACAGTTCCCTATACAGTAGCGCAGTATTACATACAGTTCCCTATACTGTAGCGCAGTATTACATACAGTTCCCTATACAGTAGTGCAGTATTACATACAGTTCCCTATACAGTAGCGCAGTATTACATACAGTTCCCTATACAGTAGCGCAGTATTACATACAGTTCCCTATACTGTAGCGCAGTGTTACATACAGTTCCCTATAAAATACAGCATTTTGAATTCTATAATATAGATCTTCCTGGTTAGCTGTGACCTCATCGTCCCCTGTAACAAGATTACTTTGTGAGGATTCTCAAGGTCAGTAATATTTGTTGTTTGTGAATCCGTTCCATTTAATGTGCCAATTACTGGGCATTAATCTCTGAAAAGCCATGGGCGTCCTCCAGCTGCTCAGACCCAGCTAGAACATACAAGATTTAAAGTCATGAACAAAGATGGTAATAATGGGAATTTGGACAGTGGGGACCTGGCGTCCCATGGTGCACTTATCTTTGAAATGTTTATAGAATGTGACGGCAGATAAGAACCATTCGGCCCATCTAGTCTGCCCAGTTTTCTAAATACTTTCATTAGTCCCTGGCCTTATCTTATAGTTAGGATAGCCTTATGCCTATCCCACGCATGCTTAAACTCCTTTACTGTGTTAACCTCTACCACTTCAGCTGGAAGGCTATTCCATGCATCCACTACCCTCTCAGTAAAGTAATACTTCCTGATATTATTTTTAAACCTTTGTCCCTCTAATTTAAGACTATGTCCTCTTGTTGTGGTAGTTTTTCTTCTTTTAAATATAGTCTCCTCCTTTACTGTGTTGATTCCCTTTATGTATTTAAATGTTTCTATCATATCCCCCCTGTCTCGTCTTTCCTCCATGCTATACATGTCCCCCTACCTTCACCATTACCTCCCCCTCCCAGGCCAGGGAGAAAAATCTCCCCCCACCCCACTACAACCTGAATGGAGAAAGGCTAGTAGCAATCCACCAGCCCCTTCCCCAGCATTTACTAAGCTCCAGTGCCCCCAAACAGAGGGAATAGGGAGAAGGTCCATTCATATATCCCCCAGGTCCAAAATGTATTGTGCACCTTTAGCACAGAAAAAGAGACCAGCTCTACTTTGGCACTTGGAGGGTACATTTTACTGCCAGTACGTCTGCCCATTAGGGCGATTATGTAGCCAGACCTGCGTTGTGCGTGTTATCAGATCTTGCGCACAGTTTCGCTAGCCGTGGGATTTATGTGAGAAAATCAGCCATTTTACACCCAAGAAGCTCACTCTGGTGAAGGCATTATGGCATTATTATTTTTATGGGTCCCTAGGGCGCTCAGTGTCTGGAAGCTAATGGTTTTCTGGCTCGCTAGTGCTACTAAACTGCATTTTGGAATTAAAATACAGCATCGCCACAAAAAAAAAAACACCTGCAACTACATTTACTTTTATTTTTGTATTTATTACTGGTATTTATAAAACGCCAACAGATTCCGCAGCGCTGTACAATTAGGGGAGAATGTACAATATACGCAGACAAATACAAGAGCTAGAGAGAGCCCTGCCCGTAAGCTGATATCCAGCCATTGGGGCTCTTTCATACACAGTGCTTAGCTATATTGCATGTGAGCTTACAATCTAATTTAGTAAACAGACCCCAAATGTGAGAGATTTCCTATTTCGTGTAACTACACGCGTCTCGCTGGCCTTTCCAAGATCAGCTGAATTATCTGCAGGTTATTTCTCTGCTGTCAGATTGCCCGTATATTAGATTTCTATTGATCGCAAAGCACAGCAAGGACATGCCTTGTATTAGACCATTAAACCCCATGTTCCTTTTCCCGGCTAGTGCCACTGGAATATGACCTTTGCTATACACCTTTAATGGGTTTGGTGCTTCTCATTATATAATATTCCTTCATTTAGCTGACATTTTACCCGGCACTTAAACGGAAACCTGAAAACAAGTCGTAATGAACACATGAAACGAAGAAACTTTTTTTACCAATTACTTTCCATTGATTTATATTTTATGAGATGTGGATGTCAGGCGCATCCCGAAAGATATAAGGCATGATTAATTCATTACCAATCTCAGGCCTGTAATTATGAATTGTTTAAAGACTGCCGGCCACTCTGTGCTCCCAGCTAGGACTCTTCGCTTTCATGCAGCTTAACCCTAGACGTACTGGGATGGTGTATACTTAATTACAATATTGTGGCAAATAAATAATGATAGGAAATTGTGTTTATTGTTTTGTAACAGTGTCTCCTTCTCCGATGGATTGACTTGCCACGCCAAAGCCAATGGGAATCTGTAGGAAGTCACACGGAGTTATTCGCAAAATTCCCAAAATTGATTTCAACATTTGTATAAAAAAATAATTCTGGAGGCAAATTTTCAGAAAATGTGTTCTCAATCCTCTGGCTGGGATTTATGAGCTGTGGAGTCCAGCGGCAGCAGAAGAAAAATGATTGTGCAAGACTCAACCTCCTTGGTCCAACGCAATTGATAGATTCTGAGTATTGTTCACATGAAAAAACCCTTGGCCTTGTCAAAGCCCCCCGAGACTGGTCACCAAATGCCCACTTGTGAAAGATCAGTAAACTGTTGGGATTGTCTGTCCATTTGGGGATTTCATTACAGTTTGTATAGTGAGTCACTGCTCCAACAGAACGTCTTGCAATTTCGACTCTCGGCTTCTCCCGTTTTTCTTTCAAAGGTCACATAATCCAGCCGCCTTTCAACCTGCCGTCACTATGAGGAGGAGGGGGATATATCTGCAGGTTTAACAACAAGAAAGCAGCCACACTGACATCAGCAGATATATCTATCCAACACATGGAAAAATACAGCAGCGTCTATAGACCCCCCACTTAATTCATTATCAGAATAAAGGTGTATTTCTCTATTACTGCAGCATTGTCTAGGGCAGTGATGGTAAACTAGCACCCCAAATGACTTCATACTACACTTCCTCTAAAGTAATCAAGAGGGTAGCTGTGTATCGTGAGAATTGTCGTTTAGAAATTTCTAGTGTGTAAGTTTACTATCATTGGCTTAGACGGAATTGTTAATATTTGTAACATTTTCTTTGTTGTCCTATGTTTCTGTACTAGCTCTCGATCTAATGCTTCGATGTGATATTTGCTTAACCCCTTAAAGACCAAACTTCTGGAATAAAAGGGAATCATGACATGTAACACATGTCATGGGTCCTTAAGGGGTTAAACAAAGTGAATGCTATTTAACAACACTAATAGTTTATTAATGTTGCTTATTATTGCCCCATGCCTATTTTGGCACAAATACTTATGTCCCCCGTCTCGACAAAGGAATATAGAAATATAACTAAGCAGCGATCAGGTGGGTTCTATTTAATGGGAGCAGACTGAAAAATGTATTTTGTATCCACTGAAAGTGCAACAAAAACAGCTACAGACGCAAGCCCTCGATCACCACGACAGCCCGCCATATGCTCGGTTAAAATGAATGAAGGGCATCTGGTTTGGAAAAGTTATAAAAAAAATTAAACTTAATGTACAGGTAAGATTGGATAATATTTTATTTACCTGCATGTCCTGTAAGCTACACTGAGGGATATTTATCAATCTGTCGTGTTTAGTAAAAGTGACGCAATCACCATGGAAATCAGTGGAACTGTTAGGCACATTCCACTGGAGACTCCTCCCCTTTTATATCTTCACGTTGACAGACCTAGGCAACGTTCGGCACTCCCGATGTTGTGGACTACATCTCCCGTAATACTCTTACAACAATAATGCTGGCAAAGCATCAAGGGGGATGTAGTCCATAACATCTCAAGTACAGAAGGTTGCCTGCGCTTGCATATCTAACATGAGAGCTTGTCAACTTGGAGGAACTTATTGGCATGGCCATCATGCTTTGAGAATTTTTGGGTCCTTGGCAGGTCTTCACTGCGATGCCCCCATGCTTCAAATCCTGGTGATCTATAGCTACTGAGTAAAAATATTAATAAAAAAAAACATTTGAGGCCCATATTAGGAGTCCTTCTTTGTCCATTTTTGTTGTGGGCAAGAGAGGGCTTTCTACTTCTTTCACTAGATCCTTGAAGACGATTCCTAAGACCTGAGGATGTGGGGAAGGTGATGGAGGATGAACCATCAGAAATCACTGTGGCGGAACCAGCCTCGCCACTGGGCATTGGAGAAGACTGATTGCCAGCCTCCTGCCATGGGACTATGGCCCCTGCGATGTATTGCCTGCTCTCCTGTACTGCTGAGGATTGCTACCAACTAGGTGGATTTGGCTATGGAGCTTGTGTAGTGCCCTCTGTTGGTAGCAACAGTAATATGCACGACCTGAATAGCAAGACTAGTAATTTGCATATTCAGGTAGATTTGAATATCGCTAATTCTGCATGCAGGAGAGACATTTTGTGTTAATTATGGCCTCACCCATTTATAAATATGTAATTATGTTATAATAAGTCACTGTATGTTGCCTGCTATGATTTGACTGTTTGTAATTTTATTGAGTTTTCACAGCAATGTAAATGTAATGACCATATGGGCTAGTCCCAAGTAAAATAAAGTTTTAGACAGTTCTACTTCACCCTCAATTTGGAGTCCTGTCTCTTATGGGGAGAATCTGCTACAAGGGATTGCTATGCTCTGCATATTCCCTTGCTATAATAACTTCTAAGCTCTTAAGAGCCCGTTCCTGCATTGCTCTGAAGCAAGAGAGGTTCGGTCTGCGGTGGTTGTGGTGTTGGCTAGAGTGCTTGGAATCCTCAAGAAGCACTAGGAGCATCCATCAACGGAGGTACCCAGTCGGGGTGCCAGGTGATCCGTTACAATCACTTTTTTTAGTAAGCTGAGTATATGAACGATGATGTAAGAGAGGCCGTCAATCCATGGCTGTTACCTTGGGATCTTTGTGACATCCTTGGATATTGTTTGAGTAATGATGATGGACTAAAAGTCCTGAGAAAGAGAATGGTGTTGTTGTTTTTTCCTTTTTTATAAAATCCACCTGATCGTGAAATGATGGAGGACAAAGTCTTGGCCAATGGGTTTGTAAACATGTAGTAGCACATGTAGATACTTTATGACTATAGTACAGCAGTCATAAAGTATTTTTTCATTGCTTGAAATTCTTAATTTGTTCCCTTATTAGATTTGATTATCCTTGGTTCTCCCAAACTTCAGATCTAGAGACTGAACGAAGGAGGTGCTGGATTTTGAGCCAGATTTTAGAAAGTGGAAACATGCTGTACATCCACACAAGCACAGGTACACACACTTGCAAACATGCAAACAAACAATGACAGATACCTGCACCCAGATTTATACATCTACACACAGACACATACAACAATGCAGGGATAGGTACACAGAATTACACATGAAACATGTCTTCAGGCAATTGGGGACAGAGTCGATGTGGTCCATCATTCAGCCCCTGTTGGCTGCCAGATATAGGTGACCACTGCTTCTCGCGGGGAGTTGTTGCCCCGGTGTACCCCCCTGGATCTTATGCTGTGTTGGACCTAGTTCACTAAACTGAGGGTCTAGTGGGAAGATACAGGAGTGCATTGTTTCTCTTGCAGGGGATCCACGTAATAAGTATCTCCATTAAAAAATAAATAATTTAGCTCAAATGAATAACTTCAAATTAATTTGGAATAAAAAGTGAATTGGAGAATTTATAGTTCGACTTCTCAAAGTTAATCTAACAAGTCTATTCTCTATTCACACACTAGTTAATAATTCCACATACACTTTAATATCTAGCGTTTATCCATGTAAAAGAGAATTGTGAAGAACTGACAAATAAATCGCAAATTTGAGGGACAAAATAACCCAAGGCAAAAAAAATCACCATCCGCCAACTACCGCTCGTCTATATTGTCCTGAAATCTGCAATTCTTGGATCAATTCTCCATAATCCTCGGTTTAGCAAATAACCCAATCTGTGTTTTTCAGCAGTCAAATCAACCCAATTATCATTTCATAAGTAAATAAAACAGAATTTTCCTCTTGAGTAACATGTGCCATACCTTCTCTGCTGGGGGTTTGACCTACACACATACGTTTATGCTGCGTAAAAAACATTATTAAATCAGTTTCTTGACATATTCAAAATAAAGCGTGTTTCATGCAATTCGTTGACGCTCTTAAAGCTTGATAATCTATGCAAACAAAATTGCAGGTTGTTATAATACCATTTGTAAAATACAGCGTATCTGATGGGATATTCCGTGAAGCTACCGGTAAACACAGTGACAGTAAATTATCGTATAATACAGCACTTAACGTGCGCAGGACCTGAGAACGTGCGATTAAGGGATGACTGGGGGTGAGAATTGTTCAGTAATTTCTAAGACATTTTAAGTTGGAAATGCAAAGGATTTCGTCAAAGTCAAATGAGATTCTGGCAGAGATTGGATTTGCCTTTGTGATAAGAATTGAGGAGGCTGGAATCTCAAGGGAAACATTTAAAAGCTTTATGACAAGTGAAACACAAAGAAAAAATACTAACCTCCTTATACAGGGGAGAGGGGTAGTGAAGACAGTCACAAAACTTAAATCCCAAATAAGGGATCAACCCAATCAAATTGTACAGAAAAAAAAAACAAAAGATCTTAACAAGTAGGACCAGAGGGGATTGAAGACAAGAAAATAAAAATGATTAAAAAAAACAAACATCATTGATGGGCAAATACTTAAAAAAGAAGAACAAATGTCTATAATGAATCAAAAGTGATTATGTGAAAACATATTGGGGAAGTAATATCGCTCAAGGGATCTGCCTTTGGAAGACGAGAAAGCTGCAAAAAACAAACAAAGTAAAGGGAGAGGGGCAGAGGTAGATATAACCTAAACCTCTACCTACAATATCCTTGCAGTATAATGCTCAAACCTGAGCAGAGAATTATTAAAGGAGAATAATGTAGCTATGAGTACGGAAGCAAATAGCAAAGGAGTATCGGCGGTATTCTACAACTAGTCTTGATGGCCAAAAGTGGTAAAAAAAAAAAAGACTAAAGGAGAAAGTCTGCTAAATGTCGCTCGAAATACTCAGCTACTGGTGAGATACAGAACCCCCTACGATTATCTCAGTGCACCCTAAGGAGGTAGGTGTACCTAAAAACCCACAGAGAGGGAGAAAAAGAAACATGACTAAATACCGTGCTTGAGAGTCAGTCAAGATAATAAACTAAAGATAAGATACAAAAACCCCTGCGACTACCTCAGTGCACCCTGAGGAGGTCGGATGGAAGAGAGACACAAAGAGGTAACAAAAGCAGAAATTCCATATAAGCGGTAAGTCTTTTTATAATTAACACATGGATCTCCCAAAGTAACTATAGCTTCTATATAAACCTACAACAATATGTTTGTCCCACCATCAAAATAGTGCCACCCATCGTGATGCAGTGAGAACTTTAGAAATAATAAAACGCAGGTCTGACGCACGTTTCGGTGCTTGATCACGTACCTTCGACAGAAAAGAACTAATCGTCCTAAATGCATATTTAAATTTCCCAGACTTGGAGGCGTGTGGTCAACCAACCAATTAAGTTGGAGGTAGGCGGAGAGGCTCAATTAACCAAGGGCCAATGGGAAGGATGTGACCAGCACCCAGAGCACATGCGCTGAAGTAGCCACAAATGTCACAGAGGGGAGTGTAAGCAGAAAAGGTCTCCAGTCTCAGACCACGTAAATGATACCAGAGGACTTGAGCGGGAGAAAAATTATAAACAGGCTTTAGATCACAGGGGACATGCAGAGCTAAAGCAAAAGCTGACAAGCTGAGCAAGGGCTGGGGAGATAAAACGAGCATACTCACGGTGGGGCAACCTATCAAGTTCCTCCTCCTTTAACCACACGTTCAACACATAATACAAAATAAAATGTAAAGGGGTAATAACGGCACAAAGGAACCCCCTCCCCCCACTGCAAAATAACTCCCCAAACCTGCAAAGATTCCTACCTTACATTGCCTCCCCTAAGGGGAAAGAAACTGACTATAACCATTCTCCTATGCTGGGTGCCAATGTACATCGTCAGCTGGAAAACTACACTCACCAAGTGTCGGAATAAAGATCTGCTGAGCCCCAGGGTGTCAGCAACAAAGCTCTATGGAACGGTGGATGTTCAACATGGATGTAGAGGGGAGTTAAGTAGATATCCTGTTAAATCAATAAACAATGTATATCGATGAATTAACGCAGAATGAACTATCAACACAACCAACATCACTGACGAAAAAGTAAATGGAAAAAAAAAAACGAATAAAATGAGAAATGGATGTTCACAAAGTCCTTTATAATAAGGTGGGTTATCCAACAAATGTTCAACTTTTTTTGAAATCCACAATTAAAAAGAAGTGCTGTAATAAAATACTATCTTTCAACGACAGTTGAGTCTTAAAGAGAATGTCTTCCATTAATCCACCTACTAAGATAATGTAACGAAAAATACGGCAAGTGTTCCCTAAATGAACTCTCGTACTTCCTACCAATGAAAGATGCCGATCCTACTACCTAAAAAACTTGATTCATTGAGCCATCTTACTCATGAACAGTAAATGCGCAAGGAGGCAAATTGTAGTGTGTAACAATATGCAAAAAGGAATAACGCAAAAACAACAACTAACAAATGAAGCAAAAACTCAATAGAAAGAAATCAGTAGAAGAGAAGAACTAAATGATACTAGGGTTTAGTTAAAATCTAAATATAGGGAGCAAAAGAAAATTCTTCATTTACATTTACAAAATAATACAATGTGAGCAAGATATTACTTTGCTGCAGAAGCATTTAGATAGACTGGAGGACTGGGCACTCAAATGGCAGATGAAATTTAATGTTGAAAAATGCAAAGTTATGCACTTCGGCGTAAAGAATACACAAGCAACGTATACCCTTAATGGAAGTGAGTTAGGGATAACAACACACGAAAAGGACTTGGGAATTGTTATAGACAACAAACTATGCAACAATGTGCAATGTCAATCAGCAGTGGCCAAGGCCAGTAAGGTATTGTCATGCATGAAAAAGGGCATTTATTCTCGGGACGAGAATATCATTTTGCCTCTCTATAAATCACTGGTAAGACCACATATTGAATATGCTGTGCAATTTTGGGCACCTGTTCTAAAGAAGGATATCATGGCACTAGAAAAAGTGCAGAGGCGGGCTACAAAATTAATAAAAGGAATGGAACATATCAGCTATGAAGAAAGGTTAACAAATCTAAACCTATTTAGTTTAGAAAAACGTCGCCTGAGAGGGGATATGATAACATTATACAAATATATTCGGGGCCAATACAAACCATTGTGTGGAAATCTATTCACAAACCGGACTTTACATAGGACACGAGGCCATGCGTTTAGACTAGAAGAAAGAAGATTTCGTCTAAGGCAAAGGAAAGGTTTTTTTTACTGTAGGAACAATCAGGATGTGGAATTCTCTGCCTGAAGAAGTTGTTTTATCAGAGTCCATACAGATGTTCAAACAGCTACTAGATGCATACTTGCAAAGACATAATATTCAAGGATATAATCTTTCAATGTAGGGTAATAACTGCTTGATCCAAGGATAAATCTGACTGCCATTCTGGGGTCAATAAGGAATTTTTTGTCCTAGCTTGTTGCAAAATTGTGCTTCAAACTGGGTTTTTTTTTTTTGCCTTCTTTTGGATCAACAGCAAAAAACAAATGTGAGGAAGGCTGAACTTGATGGACGCAAGTCTCTTTTCAGCTATCTAACTATGTAACTATGTAACTATGTAACACCGTGGGGGCTTAGAGTCTCAGAGTCCCAACTTAATATCCCAGTCCCCATGTCTAATTGGTTGTCTGATGTGTTCAACCCCCATGAATCTGATTCCAGTAGACCCATTATGCTCCATCTTAAGGTGTCTTGCAATAGATAGATCAGACCTGCTTTTTAAAGAGTTTACATACTCATGGATGCAACACTAAAATTGCCTCTAAGTTTTAGCCACGAACTTAAGTCCAGAGGAACAAGTCAAAAGATAAATATCCCACGTGGTTCAACAGTTGAAAAAGTACCAACCTGGAATTTTTAGAATTCCTTACTATCTGAAAATTGTTTAGACTTGTGACGGATAAACGGACAGGTCAAACAGTGACCACGTTGATAAGTTGTAGGGTCTGACAAATTACCCTGTATGGATTGTTGTAACCACCTGTCCGGATCGGCAGTCGAGTGCTGTGGAGAGAGGTGATTATGTATCAGTTTATTACTAAAATTCCCTCTTCTAGTGGTCACTGAAAGAAAAGGGGGCTAGCTAGTACATCCTTCAAATGTTTATCATTCGTCAATATTGGCCAGATATTTAAAAGATGTTAACGTCTCTATTCCAGCCCACATCATAGGTGCCAATACAGCGGATGAGCTCTATGGGACAAGGTTGTACTGATGGCTCACTTAAAAGGTCATACCTTGGCGGTCGATTTCCTGAAAAGAGTAATTGTGAGTGTCAGGTTCTATGTGGATAGTGAGATCAAGAAAGTTGACAGAAGAGCCTCCTACATCAAATGTAAAATTAAGGTTAACCAAGCCAAATAATAAGGATGTCATCAATATAACGCCCCCAAATAAAAATGTAATGGGTATATTGTGACATCAAGGTGCCTGACATGATATGCTCCTCCAATAAGCCTAGATATAAGTTGCAATAGGAGGGTGCGCAAGCATTACCCCTAGTTAGATGGTAAAGTTTGCCATAGAAGAGGAAAAAGTTCTTTGTTAAAATAAAATGTAACAAAGAAGTAACAACGTTGACAAACTGGGAGCTAAAATTGCTTTTGGTCTGAAGAAAGTATCAACATGATCAATCACCACTTCGTATGGGATAGAGCTGTGCAGAGCCTTCACATCCAGACTGTATCAGGAAGACCCGCTTGACACTGTAACATGGTCAAGTTTGTTGAGGGTTTGCTTGGTGTCCCTCACATAGGAGGACAATCTCTCAACTAATGGTTTAAGAACTTTGGCAGCACAGAGGCTGGCATTTTGTGTTAAGTTACCAATGCCCGAGATAATAAGTCTTCTGGGGAGGACTAATAAGCTCTTATGGGCTTTAGATAAGCCGTAAAAGGTGAAAATTACCCGTTTCTGATTGAGCATACATGAGAACTTATCTCTGTTAATCAAACCATCATTCAATGCCTAAGAGAGCAAGGTCTTTAATTCAAAAAGATATTGCGTAGTGCAGTCTTGTTTCAAACGGCAGTAAGTCAATGGGTCATTAAGCAATCTCTCAGCCATTGCTATATATTTTTAATAATGACTATGTTACACCCTTTGTCGGAAGCTTTTATTACTATGTTGGAGAGAGTCTGTAAATCATGCAACGCTTTCTTTTCGGTTTCAGTTAGATTACCAAGTGGTTTAAAATTAATCTCATTCGTCTGAATGGATTCAATATTATCAAAAACTAAACTGAAAAAAACCTCAATTTAGTGAAATTCATTAAAGCTTGGAGATTTGTCCTTGGGACATTGGAATCTACAGTACCATCACTAAGATCCACGAGATTCAACAAAGCATCAAGTTCTGTTCCAAGTTCCGTCGTAATTCAATCGTGTGGGGCTTCCAGGTCCTCCTCTTCGTGACTAATTTTCATACTAATTTCTTCACACTAAACGGCCAATTGTCAGAAATTGATGAGAGAATTACACATTTTAAGCCAATATGCAGAATTGGAAACAATAATCCCTACTCTTTAAATTTCAACTTTTTAGGCCTAATTCTGTAATTATCTCATCAATGAAACACACCAATAAATCATTTTAGATGAACTCAGCAGGCTTTGTGACACCGTCATAGCTGTGTGCAGCGCAGTCTCTGTACTCAATGTTTGTTTTATGATACCGGATACAATTTCAGTTTCTTAAACTGCAGTTTCTGCAATATTCACAGATGTAACCAGATCTTTGATGTCATACCGTTTTCATTCAAACCATTCTTTTTCATCAATGGAATACACAGGCCGTCACTAGGGATGGGTCAATAGATCCTTTGCCCAGACTCTGTCATTATGTATCCGCTATGAAACTCAATTTTTTCCCCAAGGAGCTCTAAGACAAGACAGTGTGGTATCACCTGCCTACTGGTGATAAATATGTGTGTATCTGCAGATAAAGGGACACTATAGTGCCAGAAATACAAAGCTGTATTCCCGGCACTATCACTCCCCTGCCACCCCCTCCCTCGCGCCCACCCCAGCTGGGTAAATAAAGGGTTAAAAACACTTTATTTACTTACCTCATCCCAGTGCTGATGTTCCTTGGCACGGGGTCGACCCTCCGCCCCCACTGACATCTCGCGACTAGTGGGCGCTAATGCGCATGCGTGGCAAATGCTGCAAGCGCCTGAGACCTCCCCATAGGAAAGCATTGAATTAATTATTTCCTATAGGGAAAAATCTGATGCTAGATTTCCTAATGCAGAGAGTGAGGATTTCTAGCGTCAGATAATGGACTGAAAGTCTGTTTGGATTCCAGAAGCCCTCTAGTGGCTGTCTGTTAGACAGCCACTGTGGGCAGACTTAGAGCTGCAATGTAAACATTACAGTATCTCTGGAACTGCAATGTTTAACATTACAGCACTAGGTGCAAAAAGGACACAGCACCCAGACCACTTCAATGAGCTGAAGTGGTCTGGGTGCCTACAGTGTCTCTTTAATGGAACTCTGTGTAAATTATCATCAATCTTTGTGGGGGTTTTTTCTTTCGAAGTTTCGACAGACAGATAACCTACCAATCCCACGTTAGAAAAACACCCAGACTGCTAATAGCCTAGAAACACCAGCGGGTTTATCTAACCAAGCTGAAAATACAAATAATCTGGAGATTTTTTTGAATTTTTTGCGATTTCAGCCTAAAACCTGAAATACATTTTTGCATTTTCAGTCAATACATGACAGTTCACATGTTAAAGAATAAACCCGTACAAAACATTTCAAAGAAACTGAACTCTGAATACACAGCGGCATTCTATGATCGTTCGTAAGAGAGCAGAAACATAACAAACAGAATTAGATTCGATTTTAATATCCATTCTGCTTCCAAGATATTTTTATTCTCAGTCGCTGCCATAAACCCTTCCTGCTATCAACGTGGCGATTGAAACTCATTTTTTTTCATGGACATTAAGCGATTTTGCAACGGGTGATCACTGCGTCACAAATCCCTAGTGCGTGAATTAGAGGCTGTTCTCCAATTATTTACAATCTCTTTAGACTGTCGGAGACCAAATACGACAGCTTGATATAATATATGTTATAATTCTTTTATATCTCACCACTTATTCAGTAATTTAATTTTTTTTAAAGTACTTAACTCTTTTGGTGCTGTAGAAAACAATGTAACTCTACATGACAGGTGCATTGTCGCCATATGGACAGGAGGAGATGTCTAATACCTTATACCAACCCACCCCTAATAAAACACTGACACTCTTAGGTATGGGTCAATATGTCCACAGCTTTAATTTTATAATAAGAATAATAATAACATATAAATACCTTTTTAAAGTCATTGCCCACCACCAAATCCTCAGCCATCCAACATTATCACTTCGCCACATATCAAATCGCAAGGCAATGACCCATCATATATAACATAACATGGTATAACAATACGTAAATATACCATAAACAAGATCCAACATTTCCACATGATCCTGGTAGGGGTATACCTTGATACCCCTACATCACCCGGGTTCTGAGCTACCAACAAGCTCGAACCCCAACATCTTACCAACAGGTAACGAACCATATTAACCAGCCGACTCACTACTCTTGCTCTTCTCTTCTTTAAGCAGGCCCGTTACCCCCTTAACCTTCCTTATACCAGCCCGCCACAAGCTCAGAACTTGAACCTTTAAGCCGTCTGAGCTCCGCCCCCCTCGAAGAAACAAAGCCATGGCCAGCCATTCCTGCAGCCCCAAATTAAACAAATCGCATCCCACATCTGAGAGATGCACCCCATCCTTTCTGAAATAGCCAGGTAGCATGACCTACACTTCCCTGTGCCTGACTTTTACCCCACCTAACCTCCGTATAAAGCTAGCCATCAACCAATTAACCTTCCCTCGACAGCGCCCCACAGCTGCTGAATCCCGTGCATGCCGCCAACGGAGCCAGGGAACTATCTCCGACCACACCAACTGAACCCACAGGACCCAGGTCCTAATCCTATTCACATCCTGCTTCGTTCTCTTAACTAATAGCCATTGCAGGATAAGCCCAGGGTCGTTACATGCAGCACGAGCACATCCAGCTGCCTACACCCAGCTACCATACTAAGGACGTCGCTACATACGTCCCGCCAGCCATAACCCCAATAACCGAACCATTGTAACTTAATCCGGTCCTCAGGAAAGCCCAGCTTCTGACCCTGGAAACGAACTGCAGTTTCCTATTGGCCCAGAAAATAAAGGAAGGGCCCACGATCCAAGCCACTTGACCTAGGGAAGCAAAAGAAAATTGGCAACCACTGCTCCCACCATGGCAACCCCCCTAGAGATACTGCTCACACCAGTTTCTCCAATCGAACGTAGGACCGGAACCTCACCGATTCCCACCGTCCAATCTTCTTGACCAGCTCATCCCCCAAGCCTAACCGAGTCGCCTCAGTGGCTGCTCCTATACGGAATGAGTGCGTCCCGAACTGAGTCAGCCGCATTCCCAACCTGCCAAGTCCGCCCCGAAAGACCTGGACAGATTGGAAATGGAAGCTGAGGAACCATCTTCGTGCATCAGAAAGGAACCTGGCCCTAGCGAGCGCTGTCCCAAATATCGAGCAACACTAGCCACCGGGTATAAGGGAGACCCCGGGAAAGCATACAGGACGACATCTGTACCCCTACCCCAAACATCCGTTTTGGACTGGCGGACAAGTACCACAACCCTATCTGCCACCCACTGAATGTCCGCAAGCTGAACAACCCCCACAACCAACCCGATTTGAGCTGACCAGTTCCCCAATCCAAAACGCCCCGAAGAAAGCCAAGAGGAACGCCGCTTCAAACAAACCCACCTTATACCAGTTGAAGCAAAGCCCCAGAAGACTGCGCACCAGGCCCTCAATTAAGTCAAGCAAGACCGGCCTCTGCATGTCAGGGACACTGCGCCCCTTCCGAAAACCCTTCAAGGCTTGCTGAATGATAACATTTTTGTTATAGTCCTCCCATCCCGAAACTTAAACCAAAACGCGAGCGCAGACATATGCCGATCCATGAACGCAGGGGACGAACGTTTGGTCAAGAGTCAGAAGACATACCAGAGCAGCGGGTCCAACACGGAACCACGGGGCATTCCTGACGGTCTGCCAACGCCTCTGGTGCCTCCATCCGCAAATCGGGACCACAGCGACCGAGACAGAGCATCAGCCACCACATTCAGATACACTGGCACATGGCACACGCAGAACACCAAGTTGAGCGACATACAGAGCAACACGAAGCGACGCAAGAGGCTCACCACTGGGGCCGAAGAAGCCGATAGATTTTTAATTGCGTGCACCACGGACATGTTGTCTGTGTAGAACACCATCTTCCAATCCCTGAGGAGATCACCCCAGAGAGGAAGAGCTCCATAAAGGCCAAGTTCTGCATAAGCGGGCTGCCCACCCAGGCCACCGGCCAAGTCTCAGTACACCACTGCCCCTGAAATAAGCCCCCAAACCTACGCTGCCCGAGGCGTCCTTGTACAGCTCTAGGTCCGCTGCCGACACCGCTGCCTTGCGAATAGATACTGTCCCATTAAAGTGCTCCAAGAAGGTGTCCCAGACATCATGGGCTTGGATATCCGAATAAATGATGCAGAGACTGCACCCCTTCCGTCGCTCGTGAGAGACTGCGACTGAAAATCAGCCCCATCGGGATCACCCGACACACAAAGTTACGTTTCCCTATCAGCGACTGCAATTGTTTCAACGTGATTTTCCGAGACCGACGGACTCCTGCCACTACGTCCCAGGAGTTTTTCCTGGGTAAGACGACATTCCACCCACCGGGGCCATCAGCGCCCCCACCTGGCCTTCTTAACTAACTCGATTACTTGGTCGAATTATGCATATGAGACTGAGCATAATTCGAATTATGCATATGAGACCAAGCATAGTTCCCTGGCAATGTCATCATTCACAGAAGCCTCTTTTAGTGCAACAGATGATGGATGAGACGGTACTTCCCCACTTCCTTCTTAGGGACCACTCCTAACGGAGACAACCGCAGGCCGGGCAGCAGGGGGTCCAGCCCTGCCATCCGACCCGACTGAACCTTTTTGAAAATCTTTTCCCGAACTACCTCCGGAAATTTCCCCACCGACTTCAAGTTACGAAAGCTCAAAGCAAACTCCCTGTCCCGAAAAGGTATAAAGAGCCAGCAAAACCTTTTTTTTATGAGATGCCCATGCGGGGGACTGTAACGGATCACCTGGCACCCCGACTGGGTACCTCCGTTATTGGATGCTCATAGCGCTTCCTGAGGGGTCCAAGCACTCCAGCCGACACCATAACCACCGCAGACTCCACAACCGCCGTACTCATCCTTAAAGTCTCGCCGTCTTTGTCCACCCTGGATCAACTTCTGTACTCCAGGACCGTGTGGTGAAGACCTCTCCTCCAGGAGAGTGTAACAGGAACAAGCTCTTAAAAGAGCTAAGTGATTAAAGCTCAAGGGATTATGCAATCTCTTGTAGTGATATAGCAATTCCCCCAATAAGAGACGGGACTCTAGATTGAGGATGAAGAAGAACTGTCTAAAACTTTGAGCCATCTTCAGCTTCATCCACAAAGGGAGATCCATCTGATTCCACCGCATCCCTGGATTAGCTGACAACCGCTGTCGGAACTGCTCATAGTATTTCCACCACGCCATCCCCCTATATGTACGGTAAGCTTCCCAGATCCCATCCAGATAGCAGAACAAAGAGGAGCAAATCCCTGGAAACTTCTTGCCAATCACACTGGCCAGCATACAAAATGCCTGCAGCCAGTTCCCGAACAACTTAGGGATCTTACAATACCTCCTCCATTTCTCCTCTTCCTATTTTTTGGCGCCCTTCTTATCCTACTCCTTGAGGTCAATATATTCCTCCAAAGGGAGCAAAGCGAACACTTTCACAAACTCATCCTTCCAGATCCTGTCCTTCATGTCCTGTTTGAGGTGCACGCCCAGGTGGCCCGCAAACGAAACAAATGCGTTCTGGTGCATCGCATCTGACACACACCCCGCCAACTCTGCCCTCTCATTTGCCAGATCCGTCACTGCTGCCATGGAAGAGGACCCCTCTGCTGTGACACCCGCGGTATCCCCCGCCTCCGGAGCCCAAACCTGCCCCGCGGCTGACCTATGTGTACCCCCCTTTCCCCAAGCCTCAATTAGGTGTTGTATGGATTGTAACAAAGCAAGTGAAGATGCAGTAGGGTTTGACTCACCAACCAAGCCTTCCGCAGGCAACGGCTTCGGGGCTGCTCCTTGAGGTCCACCGGACCGGAAAACTCTGCCATGTCTCTCCTCACGCCAACTGGGGAAACCACCCGATGCCGGGAATATCCAGAATGTGATTCACTGCCAGACCTGGAACAAGAAGAAGAATTCTTTGGCCGGTTGTACTGTTCCGTGCTCTCCCTACACTTGCTTTAGTAAATAATCCCGATTGAAAAGATTTACATAGCCGCGTCTTTTGGTTGACAAACCGTTAAATCTTTCTTCTGTTTTCTTGCTCTCTCTTTTTTAAGTTGCTTCCCTCTACCCCAGCCCTCCGCTGTTCCCAAGCACGCTTCAGTTCATTTTCTGAAGATTTTTACCTGTCGCGGTTTAAAGAACATTCATGAATTATTACAAAGTTCTTTCAGACTGTGTCTGCTGTTATTTACACCCAAACAAACACTACGGCTTGTGCTCCAAGTGGATTTAAATGTTTACTGCCCCCTGCTACGTACCTGTGACTAAGGACACTTTCAGTACCATAACCACTACAGCTCAGTGTCTTATTACAGATCAGTGCAGTAGTTATGGTACTATAATCCTCTATACTCCTTTTACCATTTTGTTTTGTAAAATTGTTTGGTGGCTGAGAGTGCTGGGGCAGGTAACAATGAACTGTGGTTGTTATGGTACTATGAATGTCTCATCCTGCGAGGATAAAATAATATATTTGTGTTTGGTCCTGATGAACATTTTGAATATCAATCTGATACATTGATTTTTATTTTGGGCAGTAAAAGCCAGGTTTTAGTATTATATAAGTCCTTAGAGTGCTATCTGGATACTGGCTGTTATACTTTGGCTGACAAGCACTGGGCAAGTAACTTGCAATACATGGAGTATTAAATATATTGACGTTTATCCACTACAGCCATGAAATTGATTTTATTCTATAACCCACTGAATATCTGTCACAATATATGAAAATGTCCCCTAATCTCCAACAGCAAGTGCTGTGATACCTATTACCGGACCCTAGAGTGGTCAGAATGGTCAGAGAGATAGTCACAGTCAAGGAGAAATTAGAGTAAATGTTTGACGAGCCAAAATTCAGGAAAACATAGCACAGAATTAACGATAATCAGGCCAAGACCAGTAAGAGGGAATCAGAAATATCACAAATGCATTATTGAGCTAAACAAGAACCACAACAAGGCCATTGGGACAAGAAAGGTCGTGATTTAAAGATGAGTAGCTTTATTTAGATCGAACCACCATAATGAACGACCTGATGGGTCACTCGCGCCAATCATTCCATATCCCTCGTGCAACGCACAGGTGTCTTGTGATATCACATAATTCCATATACCTTGTGCAATGCACGAGTTCCTTGTGATATCACATCATTCCATATCCCTCGTGCAATGCACAGGTTCCTCGATATCACATCATTCCATATACCTCGTGCAACACACACGGGTTCCTCGTGATATCACATAATTCCATATCCCTCGTGCAACCCACGGGTTCCTTGTGATATCACATAATTCCATATACCTCGTGCAACGCACGGGTTCCTCATGATATCACATCATTCAATATCCCTTGCGCAACACACGGGTTCCTCGTGATATCACATCATTCCATATACCTTGTGCAACACACAGGTTCCTCGTGATATTACAGCTGCACTATCAGTGTATACCCTCTGTCCCTCGTTATATACACTGTACAGATATCAGTATAAATTACACGCAGACTATATTCAGACATTAATTCGGTTAGTCTGATAATGGTCAAGAAACTCTCAGAACAAATCGAGGCTTGTAGCAGCCAATGATCACTCTCAGTTTTTTTTCACCTTATTTTGTGGCTCTCACAACCAGGTTTATGTATATTTTCATCTCTGTTACAAAGCGGAGGGGGCTTTCAGATCAGTTGCCATGATAACTGGATGTCGTAAGTGGTATTTTCTCCAGTATTGACATGCTAATAACAAAGCGTTACCAAAACAAGAGCAATGTTTCGATCTCAGCGCTGTGTCTACATACACTCAGCAGGCTTCACAATAAATCATTTCCAAATAAACAGGATCATTAATATGGCATTATATGGCCCGATGCAGTTCGGGTAACAACTTAACTCTCGTCGTGCTATGTGTCCGCGTTGATAAGTGCGCAGGGCATACAAGGAAAATAGTGGGTAACACTGGGTGCGGTGAAACTGTCGCTAGATGTGTCTGGAAGACATTGAGATATAACGCTTTGCCTTGTGGATATCTGATCCAACCACCAACCAGAGTCAGTAAGGCCGATTTCAGACACTTTAAATGTGAAGTGTCACCTCACCTATAACTTGTGATAACCTCTTTCCCATGAGATGCTCGGGTTTCTTTCAATTTTACATAAAAGATTAAAAAAATGGCACCATAATCCAGTACAGACAAGGCACATCCAGGGCACACAATGCAAATTAAATGGAATACTAGAAACATTGTTTCATTTCTCCTCCTCTCTCTATGCTGAAGGCCAATCATTTCATTTCTCCAACTCTCTGTACACTCTCTCTGTGCTGACGGCCAGGTGCTTACGGCAATGATTGACAGGGAGTTATGATGGAGGCACCCAGTTACAGGATAAAGAGGTGTGGATTTCAACATTTAATTTTATTCTTTACACCTCACAAATACGTTTGTTATATATAGAGATGTGTAAACATAAAATTGTTTATCTCAGGGGAAGTGACAATTCTCCTTTACATTTAACCGAATCTACGTCCTCTCCAACACCCAGTGACACACAGGGAAGATTTGAAAGATAATAGACAAAGGTGACATATATTTTATAAAACTCTTATATTGAAGTCTGTTTTTATTTTAGATTCGTTTTTTGTTTTTTTTTTCCTTCTGGTTGAAATTCGAATCTCTCGGTTCAATTGTTTTTTTAATAAAATAATCTCAGTTTGGTATTTTATAATTTAAATAAAGTATTTACTATTTCACATACATTAAACAGATAGAAAGTACAGAAATAGTCATAACACCTACAAACGTACTCCCGCTTTCACACAAAGAGGTAAACGTTAAAAGGTCACCTTGAATGAACATTCTAACTGCTACAATTTGATGCTATTTGTGGTGAAACCAACCTCGCCACTATGAGCTGGAGAAGCCTGGTTGCTCGCCTGCTTCCTTTGGACTATGGACCAGACTTTGAAAAGGTTTATTTTTCCCTGCAGAAAGGCTTGTTCGTGCCTTTCAGCCGGGGTGTTCGGTAGATTCCAGCTACCGAACAAACTACCGTATGAGGGACCACCTAGGAGCTGGAGTGTGCCGTCAATTAACCGCCCAGAAGCTGTGGTTAACCGCAGCTTATTTGATGAACGCTGGGTGGCCTTTGTTCGTTTGCCGAACACGTGGCAGCGGCCATTTTAACTCCCGAACGGTCAGCGGTGTTCAGCGCTCAAACTATGGAACTGAAAACGTACACTTTATTGCGCTTTTTTTTTTTTCAATATATTTAAGGGATTATCTATAAAATGCAATACAATATAGCTTTGAGAAAATTGGTTCCTCTAAGAGTGGACGTGGTATTCCTAATGCTTCTCTGTGCTGCCCTCTAGTGGCCAAGGAGAAATTCACGTGCCTGTTCGGTGTTTCAGGACAATGAAGGCATCGCTAAGCTTTCTGTGTGCACATGAAGGGTTAATCCATGGTTTTTAATTTGTTCCTCGTGCAAACTTATCAAAGGACGACTGAAGCAAATCATTGAAGAAGTGGAGACTAGACATAGTACAGAAACCATTTTTGTTAAGGGGACACACACTCAGATTTGGGGTCTGAGTATTCTGGGGAGGCAATTAAAGAATAATTTGAAATTGTAGGGAATTGAAAACGGAATCGAAAAATTAGGTAAAACCTGCTGCTTTGGGGGGAAAATCCTCCAACGTGGCTATTTTAGAATGACTTTTGTTATTTGAACTTCGGTTTTCTCCAATTTGGAATTTAGAAAATAAACCAGTAAACGTTAAAGCAGGTCCCGGATCACACGCATTAACGGAGTAAACTGATCGCCATTTGTTTTATATTGTAATGACTTTATATAACACGAGTTTCTTCAATAGACTATTTGTGTCTGCCCAAAACAGTGGTTCCAACGGGAAGGCTCCTAATTGGTCGATTCTCTTCCTGGTCTAGGAGAGTTATGCCTACTGCCTTTCCATAGTTTTACCTTACACCATGCAGGTCTGACACCATGCATTCGTGCACTCTGAGCAGGAGAAGGAGGGTAAGGGTGGACATGGGAGGGGTTTACATTTTTTTTTTTTTTTTTTAAAGGTTAAACTATCCAGACCATCTCAGCATGTTACATGAATATCATGTCATTCACCAAGGACACCCGAAAAAAATTAACTGTACATGGGTTAACATTGTGTGGGACTTCAAGAGTTAACCAATGTGGACAACAAAGGGTTAATATTGTGTGGGACTGATGTACTTTACAAAGTACTGTGTTTGATGTGGCAGAACTGAAAGAGTTAACTGTGTGCTTGTTTTATGGTTTAAAATAAAATTCTCCATTTCATGGTAAGTGTATACGACCGCGAGTCCCTCCTGGCACATAGCGGTAAGTGACTGAGGTCCTGTGGATAGCACTACCCAGCGGCTGCCTCGCTGCAGGCTCCCACCAGGTCCTCACACTAACACTTCATGCTGTATAAACACACTGCCTGTTCAATACACTGCCATTATCTTGTCATTGCTCTCAGTCTAGCGTTTGGATAGGTGGGAAGAGCAATTCTTCACGTTATCCGATATCCGACTGATGGTTGGGTGATATCACAGAAGAAGCTCAGGCTGCTGGGAGAGTAGCCGTAAGGTACCCAGTTACTGCTGTAGTCTCTGAAGGTACCTGGTGACATGGAGAAGGCATGGAAGCAGTAAAAGATTCAGTTCTGGATCCAATGTCAGGGACCTGCCACCTGGTTCCTTTTACACTTGGCCCTCAGAGTTGGACTCTGTTGGACTTTTAAAACATATTCCCTGGGAAGCGTAACAGTGACTGTGCCCAGATGTGCGATGTCTGGGTAAGAGCAGAGATATAGGGAGAATGATTGTGCCCAAATGTGCTGTGCTTGGGTAAGGGCAGGGATAGGGTGAGAAAATGACTGTGCCCAGATGTGCCGCTTGGGCAAGGGTAGAGATAGTGTAACACTGACTGTGCCCAGATGTGCGGCGGTGTCTGGGTAAGGGTGGAGATAGTGTAATACTGACTGTGCCCTGATGTGTGAGATAGTGTAATACTGACTGTGCCCAGATGTGTGGCGGTGTCTGGGTAAGGGTAGAGATAATGTAACACTGCCTGTACCCAGATGTGCGGTGTCTGGGTAAGGGTAGAGATAGTGTAATACTGACTGTGCCCAGCTGTGCGGCAGTGTCTGGGTAAGGGTAGAGATAGTGTAATACTGACTGTGCCCTGATGTGTGAGATAGTGTAATACTGACTGTGCCCAGATGTGTGGCGGTGTCTGGGTAAGGGTAGAGATAATGTAACACTGCCTGTACCCAGATGTGCGGTGTCTGGGTAAGGGTAGAGATAGTGTAATACTGACTGTGCCCAGCTGTGCGGCGGTGTCTGGGTAAGGGTAGAGATAGTGTAATACTGACTGTGCCCAGATGTGCGGTATCTGGGTAAGGGTAGAGATAGTGTAACACTGACTGTGCCCAGATGTGCGGCGGTGTCTGGGTAAGGGTAGAGATAGTGTAATACTGACTGTGCCCAGATGTGCGGCGGTGTCTGGGTAAGGATAGAGATAGTGTAATACTGACTGTGCCCTGATGTGTGAGATAGTGTAATACTGACTGTGCCCAGATGTGTGGCGGTGTCTGGGTAAGGGTAGAGATAATGTAACAGTGACTGTACCCAGATGTGTGGCGGTGTTTGGGTAAGGGTAGAGATAGGGTAGCACTGACTGTGCCCAGATGTGCGGCCGTGTCTGGGTAAGGGTAGAGAAAGTGTAACACTGACTGTGCCCAGATGTGCGGCGGTGTCTGGGTAAGGGTAGAGATAGTGTAATACTGACTGTGCCCTGATGTGTGAGATAGTGTAATACTGACTGTGCCCATATGTGTGGCTTTGTCTTGGTAAGGGTAGAGATAGTGTAACATTGACTTGCCCAGATGTGCGGCGGTGTCTGGGTAAGGGTAGAGATAGTGTAGCACTGACTGTGCCCAGATGTGCGGCGGTGTCTGGGTAAGGGTAGAGATACAGTAACACTGACTGTGCCCAGATGTGCGGCGGTGTCTGGGTAAGGGTAGAGATAGTGTAGCACTGACTGTGCCCAGATGTGCGGCGGTGTTTGGGTAAGGGTAGAGATAATGTAACAGTGACTGTGCCCAGATGTGTGGCGGTGTCTGGGTAAGGGTAGAGATAATGTAATACTGACTGTGCCCAGATGTGCGGCGGTGTCTGGGTAAGGGTAGATATAGTGTAATACTGACTGTGCCCTGATGTGCGGCGGTGTTTGGGTAAGGGTAGAGATAGTGTAATACTGACTGTGCCCTGATGTGCGGCGGTGTCTGGGTAAAGGTAGAGATAATGTAACCGTGGCTGTGCCCAGCTGTGCGGTGTCTGGGTAAGGGGAGAGATAATGTAACCGTGGCTGTGCCCAGCTGTGCGGTGTCTGGGTAAGGGGAGAGATAGTTTAACACTGATTGTGCCCAGATGTTAATTATTGCCCAGATGTGCGGTGTAATCAGTAATGGGGAATTGACTTTGACAGACCCTCCAGATGTGTAATTAATTAACTTTGCCGTTAAGTTAAACCTTGTCAGTGCTCACTCTTTATAACCACGACATTATATCTTAATAACCCAGCTAAGATTTGAATCTGCATAATTTGTTTTTACACCAATATTGCGCCTGAATAATAACACTGACATTCACAGAACTGCTACAATGCAACTTCTCATGTCTTTGTTATACTCTGCCCATTGACCCCAGGGGTCTGAGAATCTGCCCATTGACCCCAGGGGTCTGAGAATCTGCCCATTGACCCCAGGAGTCTGAGAATCTGCCCATTGACCCCAGGGGTTTGAGACTCTGCCCATTTACCCCAGGAGTCTGAGAATCTGCCCATTTATCCCAGGGGTCTGAGAATCTGCCCATTTACCCCAGGGGTCTGAGAATCTGCCCATTTACCCCAGAAGTCTGAGACTCTGCCCATTTACCCAAGGGGTTTGAGACTCTGCCCATTGACCCCAGGGGTCTGAGAATCTGCCCATTTACCCCAGAAGTCTGAGACTCTGCCCATTTACCCCAGAAGTCTGAGACTCTGCCCATTTACCCCAGGGGTTTGAGACTCTGCCCATTTACCCCAGGGGTCTGAGAATCTGCCCATTTACCCGTTGGGTCTAAGAATATGCCCATTTATCCGCAGGGGTCTGAGAAAATGCCCATCTACTCTGGGATCTGAGAATCTGCCAACTTACCCCTGGGGTCTGAGAATCTGCCCATTTACCCCAGGGGTTTGAGACTCTGCCCATTTACCCCAGGAGTCTGAGAATCTGCCCATTGACCCCAGGGGTCTGAGAATCTGCCCATTGACCCCAGGAGTCTGAGAATCTGCCTATTGACCCCAGGGGTCTGAGAATCTGCCCATTGACCCCAGGGGTTTGAGACTCTGCCCATTTACCCCAGGAGTCTGAGAATCTGCCCATTTATCCCAGGGGTCTGAGAATCTGCCCATTTACCCCAGGGGTCTGAGAATCTGCCCATTTACCCCAGAAGTCTGAGACTCTGCCCATTTACCCCAGGGGTTTGAGACTCTGCCCATTGACCCCAGGGGTCTGAGAATCTGCCCATTTACCCCAGAAGTCTGAGACTCTGCCCATTTACCCCAGGGGTTTGAGACTCTGCCCATTTACCCCAAGGGGTCTGAGAATCTGCCCATTTACCCGTTGGGTCTAAGAATCTGCCCATTTATCCGCAGGGGTCTGAGAAAATGCCCATCTACTCTGGGATCTGAGAATCTGCCAACTTACCCCTGGGGTCTGAGAATCTGCCCATTTACCCCAGGGGTTTGAGACTCTGCCCATTTACCCCAGGAGTCTGAGAATCTGCCCATTTATCCCAGGGGTCTGAGAATCTGCCCATTTACCCCAGGGGTTTGAGACTCTGCCCATTTACCCCAGGGGTCTGAGAATCTGCCCATTTACCCGTTGGGTCTAAGAATCTGCCCATTTATCCCTGGAGTCTGAGAATCTGCCCATTTACCCCTGGGGTCTGAGAATCTGCCCATTTGCCTATGGAGTCTGAGAATCTGCCCTTCACCCTGATGACCTTGTGGTTCTGTATAAAAGTCACATGTAACCCGTTCATCGTAATAATTTGATGTTCCCCCCTATACACAGAGGATACATTGAGGCTCTCAGCAGTGAAACAGTTAATTCTCTCACCTTGTTTTAACTACAGTGAGAATGAGAGAGAGAAAGTGATTTGCTTTATTTTCCTTCTTTTTAATTTCCCTGCGGAAAACATATAATTTTGTTTTTTTGTGTTCTGAAAATGGTCAAATCCTTATTTCCTTTCAGATAAGAACAGTCACTTTATAGGCCCCTTCAAACTGCGAGCAGGTCTCCTGGGACAGAATCACATTAACAAAAATATAGACATAAAAAAACCTGACTATTTAATGGGATTGAAGCAGTTTCCAATCTAGACTGCCGATGATATATTGGAACGCTCAGACTTGGAGCTAATCACGTGCTCCCTATAACTGGGGATCAAATAAAAAACCTGATAATTTCATAGAAAATAATGGGAGTGTAGGGACCCCTAGTGGGCCTGCAACATAATTAAGGGGATCTTCTCCTGAGACTGTAGTTTAGTCATGAAAATTTTGCAGTATGATGGAAGGGCCTCCCCATACGTTTTAAGAGGCTCCTCTGTTTCCTGTCACTCCTCTTCAGCTCCTGCTGTCTCCTGAAGTTCTGGTCTGGTCCTCTTCAGCATGGAAAGGTCTTGTCGCTTGGTAGGCCCATCAAGAGGTTCCAAGGACATCCCTGCTCCCCCCTCCCTCTGCTTTCTCCTGGGGCATCCAGTGCTCCTGTCCACTTCTTGACCCCTACTAGGGATGTGCATGATCCAAATCCAAATTTGTTTCGGTTCGGAAATTCGTGTAAGAAAAAAAAATTTGGCACTTCGGTTAAGCACTTCCAAAATTCGGGACTTCGGCAATTTGGTTCGGTTTGGAACTTCGCCAATTCGGGATTTCAACACTTTGGTTCGGTTCAGGACTTTGGCAATTCAGGACTTTGGCAATTCGGAAAATCTGTAGGGCTCCCTAACCCCATCCCTTTCATCATTTACGTAATTGTCCTTCCCTCTCTTGTTTTGCCACTTTTTAGAAATCCAAACCACTTCGGCACTTCTGAAATTCGTGACTTCGGCAATTCGGGACTTCGGACATTTGGAAGCACCTGAATGTCCAAATTGCCTGAAATTCATCCGAATTCACCTTCAAAATTCGGGACTTCGGCACTTCAGACATTCGGAAGCAACCGAATGTCGTTCAGAGGCATCCGAATGTCCGAATTGCCCAAAATTTTTCCAGATTCACATTGGGACCGAAACAAATTGCACATGTCTACCCCCTACCATTGTGGCTGCAGCAGACCCCAGTCAGATCGCGACCCATGCAGCTCCTTGTCCTTGAGGGCACGCTTCTTGCTGCCCCCTTTGCTCCCCCGCTGTCAGTGGCTGCCGGAGTGCTTCTCTCAACTCTGGTGGTTCCACGTGGCCCTTCGCGCTAGAAGTGACGCAGACATCACTTCCGGTCCCGCAATTTTCAACAGCCAACTTTGTGGAGGTCCCCCGCGCTCTCTATCAGGCCTAAGAAAAGTAATACACAAGACAAGACAGAAGAAGGTTGCGCCAATGCTGAATATAATACAGCTAAAATGAACAAAGTCCAAAGAGTAATTGGTGCCAAACCAAAGTCTTTAGTTGGGCCTGATGGGGCACCGACGGCCTATGTGGAGGAATATTTTCTATATGGATCAAGTGAAGACGGCTTTCCAGGATCCGTATGTAAATTATGTTATTATTCTTAATTAGCCATCTAGCCTTTTTGAATACCATGTAGAAGTGTACTCAAAGGAAACTGTCACTTTTATACTTAACCTTATGAATGTATTTAAGAATTTATTGTATGCTATTATGCTAAAGAACTAATTAGCCTTTTAAATACCATGTAAAAGTATACCTAAAGTAACCTGTCACTTATGTACTTATTGTTTTTATACATATGTATTTTAATCTATTCCCCTTTACCTAAGGGTTATTTAATCTGTATGTACTTGATGTATTTATTAATTGCACAGTTAGTCTAGGCCCTTCATTCCCCCTCTCTCCCCTTCCCCTATCTCATAATTTATTTTAATAGTTCCTGGTTTAGTTTGCCCATTCAGGCAACCTTAGTACAGCCACTGAGCTAGGATGGCGGTGGTTCAGGATCCCCCAAGCTTCTCCATCCTGGGTTTTGCTAACTACTTCTCTGGGTACCAGGGCTGTAGAGTCCATTAACACTCCTTTGGCTTTAGATCTGGGCCTAGGAGTGTCTAGTAATTTTTTTTGGGGGGGGGGGGCATGCCAGGGCTATCTGTGGCGGAACCAACCTCGCCACTGGGCATTGGAGAAGCCTGTTTGCCCACCTCCTGCCTGCTGACTATGGCCCCTGGGAGATTTGACCCTTTAAATACAGGATTTGGGCATGTTGTATTGTATTATGCTGCTACTGGCCCTTTAAGAACCATCTACAGCATTCATATGCTTGAGAGCATTCGTATGCTTCTCCGGTTCGGTGGTTGTGGTGTCTGCTGCAGTGCTTGGAGTCCTCAGGAAGCGCTAGGAGCATCCATCAATGGAGGTACCCAGTCGGGGTGCCCGTCGATCCGTTACACTATCATTGCCAGTTTCTGCAAGAACGTCTAGGCGGGTTCGCCCTCTGTTCTTTTCCCTTCGCTTGCTCCATATCCTCCCATGCACCAGAGTGTTAGTGGGTCCAATGCCGCATCACTGTCTCTGGTCGGGTTTTCAATAGACACTTGGAGATGGCCCTTTGCGGCAGTCCTAGGGGCAAAGCTCCGATCTCCTTTAGGGACATATTGGAGGATATTCGTGTCTGGGTGTTTTGGAGCTGGAACAGGACCCGCATTCCCACAACGATCAGGCAGACAAAAATAACATCTCCAGGCCCTCAAGGTCTTCAAGCCACCAGCAGATTTAATGGTACAAAAAAGAACAGCGACGTTTCAACCTGCTATGCTTTACGAAGGCCTCTTGGCAGGTCGAAACGTTGCTGCTCTTTTTTGTACCATTAAATCTGCCTGCGGCTTGAATACCCTGAGTGCCTGGAGATTTTTTTTTGTTTGCCCAGACATTATATGTAAACTCGGCTTTGTAAGAGGAAAGGAGTTATAAAATGTCAAAGTCCGGGGGCTGTTGGTTTGGTAGGTTCCTTATTTTTAAAGTATTCATTTTCTAAAGGAAACATTTGTTATATAAAGGTTATATATGTTGTCAGGGCTGGTCTTGGACCTTTAGGCGCCCTGTGCGAAAAACCTTCACAGCGCACCTCCTGGCCACACCCCATCATCCATGTATGATGTGTGCGTATAGGGGCGTAGTGTTTGTATAGTTATTAAATTAGTAAATATATAAAAAAAAATATTAATTCGCCATTCCCTGTTGTTACCTTTCAGGGAGGGAGACATGCTGATCTCTGGTGGTCCAGTGTGCTGAAAATCTGGTCTGCTTTTCTGCCTCCTTGTGAAGAATTTGTTATGGGTGTACTGACTCCGTGTGATGTATGTGTGTATTGAATGTGTGGGATATTTGTTATGGGTGTACTGACTCCGTGTGATGTATGTGTGTATTGAATGTGTGGGATATTTGTTATGGTTGTACTGACTCCGTGTGATGTATGTGTGTATTGAATGTGTGGGATATTTGTTAAGGGTGTATTGACTGTGTGGGATTTTTGTTATGTGTGTATTGACTGTGTGGGATTTTTGTTATGTGTGTATTGACTGTGTGAGATATTTGTTATGTGTGTATTGACTGTGTGGGATTTTTGTTATGTGTGTATTGACTGTGTGGGATTTTTGTTATGTGTTTATTGACTGTGTGGGATTTTTGTTATGTGTGTATTGACTGTGTGGGATTTTTGTTATGTGTGTATTGACTGTGTGGGATTTTTGTTATGTGTGTATTGACTGTGTGGGATTTTTGTTATGTGTGTATTAACTGTGTGAGATATTTGTTATGTGTGTGTTGACTGTGTGAGATATTTGTTATGTGTGTGTTGACTGTGTGAGATATTTGTTATGTGTGTATTGACTGTGTGAGATATTTGTTATGTGTGTATTGACTGTCTGATATTTGTTATGGGTGTATTGACTGTGTGGGATTTTTGTTATGTGTGTATTGACTGTGTGAGATATTTGTTATGTGTGTATTGACTGTCTGATACTTGTTATGTGTGTATTGACTGTCTGATACTTGTTATGTGTGTATTGACTGTCTGATATTTGTTATGGGTGTATTGACTGTGTGGGATTTTTGTTATGTGTGTATTGACTGTGTGAGATATTTGTTATGGGTGTATGGACTGTGTGTGATGTATGTGTGTATTAACTGTGTATGATATTTGTTATGTGTGTATTGACTGTGTGTGATATTTGTTATGGGTGTATTGACTGTGTGAGATATTTGTTATGTGTGTATTGACTGTGTGGGATTTTTGTTATGTGTGTATTGACTGTGTGAGATAGTTGTTATGGATGTAGAGAGTGAGTGTGATATATGTGATGATTATTTATTTCAGATAATAAAATGCATGTAGGTGTGAATGCAGGTGTATATGTTTGCAGTGTCACATGCGCATAGTCCCACAGTCAAACAGTCAGATGCACACAGTTATAAACATACACTTTCAAATACAGTCACATGCACACAGTCAATCACACACACACACACACATGTACAGGGAGCCACACACACAGTGAGAGGCAGACAGTCACACACACAGTTGCACACGTGGCGGCGGCCATCTTAAACGCTGTTTGGTCATCGAGTGTCTGGAACTCAAAATGGACACTCAACTAGCCGAACACCGCTAAGACCTCCAGGACGGAAGAAACTACCGAAGGAAACCCACGAACGGCCTGTGGTTCGGTAGGATGAATCCCACGAACTAGGGGATTCATCCGGTTACCGACTCCATTATGTGTGGCATAGCCTTTCGGGAGTTTTGGGGCACGAATAGAGACCGACCGCAGGGCCAGATTTCATGGAACTATTTTCAGCATCTTTACCCATGCGGTCGGTCAAAACTTTACCTTCCTATAACTCCCGAAACCCTGGTCTGATCTGGGTTATTTTTTAAAATGTTTCTCACCCAGATCAGGGCTACCAGGGGGTACCATATTCAAAGGTATATCACACATATTTGGGGTACATCTAGAAAGATGGGGAAAAATATGTGCATTGTAATTGTATTATCTGTTAAGCTAAGGGGAGGAGATGTGTGGGAGGTAACGTCTATATGATTGGTGCAATGTGTAATTAATGTGAATCCCTCCCTTGCATGGGAGAATCTCATAAAAGCAGGAATGTTGCCATTAAAGTTCAGTTCTACTCCTCATACTGTGTGTCGTCCAGTGATTGGGAAAGGTGATGGGATACTTTTGGATTTTATTGCTGACTGTGCTGGATATTCTCTGGGATTTATCACTTGTTCCTGCATCCTCTGGATATATTGGTGGAGTTAAGCTGTGAGAAATCAGCTCTCTGCTACAGAGATTGTCCAAATAAATTAGGCAACGTATAACTTTGGCACGGAGGTGTGCGGTGATCGGTTTCAGCAGTTTGGTGACACACCATGGGGCGGAGCTGAGGCCGAACGGTAGGCATGTGAATTGATAGGGTCGATCCTTCCAGAGGAATTGTAGGAAGCGTTGGCTGGTTGGGTGCATCAGGACTGACAGATAAGCGTACTTTAGATCGAGACGAGTGAACCAATCTCCGGGACGTAGGATATCCTGGAGGAGATGAATGCCTTTCAACTTGAAGTGCCTGTAAACCACAAAGGTATTCAGATGATGGAGATTTATAACCAGACGAAACTCTCCTGATTTCTTTTGGACCAGGAAGATGGAGCTGAAGAATCCCCCGTCGTCTTGGGCGACTCGAATCGCCCCCTTCGAAATTTGAGATTTTATGTCTGAGTCTAGTAGCGCCTGCTGGATCCTGAAAGAGACTGAAAAAAGTGGGGGTTTGCCTGGATAGGAGGGGAGTAAAACTCGATTAAGTAGCCCTGCACGATATCTAGAATCCAAGTATCTGAAGACAGAGTCATCCACACGTTTAAACAATGGGCCAATCTACCCTCATGTAATAGCATAGAGAGGTATTGAGAATGTCTCACCTGTAGGTAGTCTGATGCGTCCTCGGGCTCTGCTTCCTCTCCCCCTGTCAGATCTGTGATTGTAGAAGCCACGTGAGTGTAGTTTGGGAAGAAAGCCAGAGAGTTGGATTGTCGCTGGTTTGATGGCCAGAATCGGTTGGCGGGACTGTGGGGGATATTTATGGGATAATAATAGTAAACAGTTGAGAATTGCCCACTATTTCAATTCTCAGATCCCAAAGATCGTTATCGTGTAAGTGAAATGTATTCCATATAAATAAAATCACAATTTGTTATAAAAATAGAAACTATTTATTGGGACAATTTAAATAATAATAATATGTAACATGCGTAATAATAATCAATGGATATTCAGTATAACATGAGTATGCAATACAAATGGCAATACATTCCAATGGTTAACACAGCCAATTGTCAAGACAATGATTTATGATGGGCTTCACAGAGACACTTTCTTTCACACAGCTTGCAGCATAAGGCCATAAAAACTTTAGCTAACAGTTAGAATAACCCTTTCAATGCTGGCTAGACCTCCTAGGTAATTAAGATCTATTCTCATGTAATTTTAAATAAAATAACATTTAAACCAGTTCATTAGTTATTTCCTGGAACCATCCAATAAGAGTAATCTACCATGTTCTATAAGCAGAATCTTAACTTGCCTAAACAGATATTTTATCTTATTTTAGAGCAAATCAATACACCTGGATAAGTATCACGATATGCTAACATGTGATAAATCACATAAATACATAATTATTCTAATTCCATCTGCAGCATGGAATGGTTATAACTATATACTTCTTAGTTAACTAAGATTTCTAAATATCGAAATCTGATCGTGATTTATCCAGTCATATATCATGCTATTAGAATTTTTTTTAATTAATTTAGATTAATTAAATGAAACCAGTATAATTACCAGTTGAAGAGATGTTCTCATCAGATGTTCTCAGGTAGCTAAGTGTAAAGGAATGTTTGCCATGGGTCTCTTTCTCGCTCCGACTCACTTGCTTCTTTCTGACTCCCTGTCTTTCTTCTCCCCTCGCTTACTCCTTTGCCTTCTATTCTCTTTGCCTTAACTTTTTTTTAAAGGGAAAATTCTCTGTTCGTCACTAGGTGATAGACCAATAGAAAACTGGAGGTGTGGTTACCTTCCAGATAGTAATTTAAGTATTTGGTCCATAGAGGGCAGTCTCGTCCCACTAAACATACCTATCCAGGAAAGAGTTAACTTTTCCTGGTGGCTATTTTGACGTCATTTAGCTTATCTTTATGGTTATTTATAATTTAAGTTTTCTGTCAGTTCAAAGAGTTTCTTTGGGCTTTCTTCAGACTATGTGTCTGGCAAATTCTGCTATAATTTCTAATATGAAAGTTATAAACTAAATATGACCTCTAAATTACAATGGGATCTTATACAATATCGAAAGTAAAATTAAATTATTTAATCTTCTCTGTCACAAATGTCTGGGTTTAGAATTTATTCTATTCCATTAGCATTTAGACAGTCTGTCCATCCCCCGTTCTCATTTCTTATCACTTGATTTGTATATACAAACATTCCTAAGCTCTGGCAAAGTGGTTAGTTTTACAGAAGGTATAGAAATCTTGTGTCTTTTGTTAGCTTGAAAATAACTTAATTTCTATCATAGCCAAAATTTCAGTTACGATCTGCGGCTTTACTGCTTACGAAGACTAAGGTTCCCATATGCTGGTTTGTAGCTTACATGGCCTCAATGTTGACCTGGCAATGATTGTATAATTATTAAGTCAACTGTAAACTGATGTCAATTCTAGACAGGGTAATGAGCAGTAAAAAATTTAAAAATAACTCAATAGCCGGCAGGCACTAATGTTTTGGATAAGAGAGCTGGGGCTCATAATATTTGTGATCGTCACGCTGTATTCTGCCAAAATGTTGATGAAGTTGGCTTCTGCGTAAGCCCGCAAATTGTTTTGCGCTTGTTGATGCTATTGAGTACGAAAAAAATAAAGAATTTAAAAAAATTATTTCTATCATAGCACAAAATGTCTGCCGATATAAATACCCTGACAGGACGACCCCTTGTACGGCCAGCCCTTCCAAAAACCCGAGTGGGCTGTTGTTGGAACACTCTCCTCATGGACGATTGAGCCTTGTTCAATGTAGTATATAGGTTGACATTCTTTTATGTAATTTCTTCAAACAATAAACCTTTGCAGTCAAGGTTGGTGAGCTTGGCATCCATACGCAGCAGCCCTTCTTTTCTTCACTCAGTACAGAGAGACACGTTTGCCTTGCCCAACAGGCATATGGAGCGTAAAGCCCATTCTCGTATAACGGATGGGTCTAAAGTTCCCTCTTCAGAGAGGGCCTCGTCAGCCAATAGTAGAATATTGGCTATTGGTCCTACTACATCTAGGAGCTTGCCTTGGGTAAGGCGGGGACTGCGCTCAATGCCTTTTAATTGGTCATGTCCAGTCCAGCCCAAATAGGTATACACCATAGTGTTGAAACTCCAGAGTCATAGCGACTTTGTCTGGAAGGGACGGTCTGAGACATTCCGCTCTTAATAGTTTGTGGACCTCACAGTCCAAGGGACGTCTGATCCAAAAGTGGATGTACTGTGCAGATGTTCTGGTAACTCCCATTCAGAAGAGCGTAGGTGACGGATCAGGCGTGGATCAAATAATGGTTGGACTGCCGAATCCAGGAAAATGGTGTTGTCAAGGAGGTTGGATCCTCCAAAGCGGGAGATCCCTTCTCCAGGAAAGGATGCTACTCTAAAGCCTGGGTCTGGCCTGCCAGCCTCATCGTCAGAGTCTGACTGATCCACTTGCCATTCGTTCAAGACTGTCAGTGGTGGAGGGTAAGCATCCTCCTCTTCTTCAGACAGAGTAGGACAAAGCATACTTGAAACTCTTTGCTGGCGCTTTACCCTTGCGGTTTAAGGGTTCTGGACCATCCCCTTTCCAATAGTGTTTGCGCGGATTGCGCACTTTTGGGGAATCTGAATCATCCAGATTCTTCTGCAGAGCATAGTGGCTCGGGGGAGGCTTTGTCTTTAGGATGCGAGGGAAGGACCCGTGCTAGGGCCTTTTCAACAGAATCAGCCACTGCTACGTTAATAAGCGCCTCGAGATTCTGGTCCTGAGCAGAATCCATAACGTTAGCCAGTTCACCTGAGGGGCAGAATCGGCTAGTATTAACAAAAAGGGACCAGTGCGCAAAATCATATATGTAATAAATTTAGCCACATATATATAACTAGGGCTCATCCAGTAGAAAAAGCCTCCAGGCTTTAGGGAGGTAATGGGGCAAATCAGATCGCTGTACCATGGACAGCAAAATCATGCAGTGACCAATATAAATATACCCGATAGGGTGGTCATAAATAAATACAGGGTTTTCACTCGTTACAATGTCACTTGGATGTAGAAGTGGCTTAGTGTAGAGATAATAATATCGGGCTCACCCCAGTATAGGTATTGTGTCAGTAGTACTCACTCTGCTATAGTGAAGGGCCCAATAAGAGGGATACGACAGTATAGATCCTGTGATACAGACAGTAAAGGAAGGATGGCAGCCGTAGGTGAGACTGCTGCAGGAACCCTGAATACATATGAGAAAACCACTCTATGGATTTAGGATGATATAGTGACAATCAAAAGAAGACTGATTCATAGCAATGTGTGCAAGCTAGTTTAATGATGCAATGCACTAATCACTTATACTTTAATTTAAAACCTCAATCCTCCCAGCGCAAAAACTCATGTATAATAAGGGAGGAAAAAATATGAAGGAAAAGTAGACGTGTCAGAAATACAAGATGTACCTCAGAAAACAGAGATATAATAAGGGAAACAATAAGAAATGACAGAATAAAAAGAAATATCAGAAAATCGAGATTCAATAAAATAAAATAATCCCTACAAAGTGGGAGACAGTGGCGCTTTGACCTGTACTGGTGAGGAGCAGCAAAGAAAGAGGAAGGGCTGATTGGGGGAGGGACTTTTATTACCTGTATTCCTTTATTCTGTTACTTTGTGAAAGTTATGCTGCTGTGGAGCTTAAGTAAAGGAAGTCTTAAACAAAATATGAAGCCTCCCGTCATGTTATAAAATTTAAATTACAAAGCGTTTAACAGGGTAATGGAGAATTGAGAACCAGGCACCTATTTCCTACGGGCTACTAGAACCCCTAGAGTCAGCCCTTGTTACGAGCTCACATGTACCAGGATGCAACACGGGATGTACTCATTGGACTTATACTTAAACACCACATTGTAATGAACTAAAATCCAGATCTTGATTTGGAAAAACTGTCCAACTCGGCTATTGTCACTGCTTTGCTATTTTATACTGCATTTTACAATTTCATTTTTTTTTTCAGTGAATAACTCTATTATTTATATCATTCCAGGGTTCGTACGATGTGTACTCCTTGATGGTTCTGCTCAAGCATTCCCCTAATAGAAATCTTAGCATTCAGACTGGGCTTTATTGATGGTTGGGTAATCACGGCACCCGAGTGGATATTAAAGAACATGTTACTCTGATTGGATCCTGATGCTTGTCTACGATGATTGAAAGATTGGGTAGCGCTGAGTGAGTCGCAGGTCTTGATAATGAAGTATCCAGGGTTCTGCATCCATCTACAAAACCTCTCCTTCGTATTACCGAGACGGCTTTCCATCTCCTGATAATAGCCGGCCACACATTACCTTTCCACCAACTGGTTCTTTAATCTAAATGGGAGCAGCCTGGGGTCAAACAATCATTCGTTTATAAATCCATCGAGCCTGTGGTATATCTAGATACTGATAGACAACGTCAGAACAGCCTTTCTCACATTGTGTTAAGTTATTTACTAAGGGAACCTGACAACCTGTGAAATGGAGAAAGGGTCCCGAAGATGCTGCGGGTAGAGTTACCTAACCTAACGTAGTCAGCTGGGCTAAGGACGTGTCCCTGTTATAGCCGTTATAACTTTAATTAAAGACATAATTACAGCTATAGGGATGAGGCGCAGGCGGGTCAGAGAACACTCAGAGATTTACAGCCATTTTCTGCAGAATGGAACAATTTTATAAAGTTTATGTTTTTTCGGCGGCCAGGTGTTCGGGAACTTAAATGGAATTATTTGTTAAATTCTGATTGAGAGCATTTTGGAGACAAGAATTTCACTGCTCAAATAAATGTTCTACCCTCCAGAACTTACAAAAACGTGTAATCCAAATGAGTTGTCAAGTGAAGTCCGTCCAAATCAATCCAAAAGGTTCTAGAACAGGTCCAAATCAATCCAAAAGGTTCTAGAACAGATCCAAATAGCTATCGATACTGTTTGAATGAGTGAGTGAGTGAGTGAATTAATGAATGAGAGAAAGAATGAACAAATGGAAAAATGTAAATTAAAGGAGGCACAGATAGTCTTTAACAGTGACATCTATGGTACGATGGAATGGGGAAAATATCCCCGTGACCCTCCTGAGTGAGACCGAGTCTGGGAACTGCTTACAAATAATTTCTACTCAATTAAAAACAGTGACCATTCATGGGATAAGTATTAGCTGGTGAAAGCAATTTTAGCACATTTTAATAATTATGGGATCGTCTCCTTAAAACAGGGGCTCCCTGTCACCTCTCACCATGAGAATTCTATATAACGAGTGATAATGTGGCAAAATTAGAGCAGTTGCCATAGAAACTGATGGAACATTCTTGATGACTGCTCCACAGTTTAACCCTTTGTCCCAACTCAAAATCCCTCTGTATCTGGTCGACGTGGGCACAAATACGCAACGATTCTGTGTACAAACACTGCTATCTGCTGGCTGAAAATATAATTCACTGAATTTGTTGAAAATATTAGTTTCAGCACAAAATATTTCTGTATAGTTTAATAGTGGCACATCAGCAATGTCCATAAGGCTGAGGGAGTTACAGTGAGATAATCTGTGTCATGTTAAAACAATGAAGAAGCTGCAGAAGGCGTTGTAATTGATATAAAGATAAGGAGAAGTCATTGATATTTTATTTAATAAAACGTGTTCTTCATTTCTGTTAACTGTTCAGTTGACCTCAGCGAGTTCTGCATGTTTGCCCAGAATCAGAAACTCTCTGACGTTCACAGTGCGACAATATCAGGAGTCATGGTCAGCGTCTACTTAAAGCATTTCTGTTACTGTCCGGGTTCTTAACATACTTTGCAAAGACCTCTGTAAGGTGACATGGCCTCATTGTGTGCGTGGGAGTGATGCTGAAGGCAGTGATACCTAAAGCTTTTCTTTACTTGACCGACATCTATCTTCAACTCCAAACACTTCAGCCGCCAGGAGATGGCGCCACTGCTGCACTTCATGCTTGTTCGAGAGTACAAACTAAGGTTTATGGGTGAAGGATCAGACATGGATCAAACAGTGGTTGGCCTGCCGAATCCAGGAAAACGTCTGCATCACCAGATGGTGTTGTCAAGGAGGTTGGTTCCTCCAAAGTGGGAGATCCCTTCTCCAGGAAAGGATGCTACTCTAAAGCCTGGGTCTGGCCAGCCGGCCTCATTTCCATCATTTAAGCCATCTTTTCGTATTTTTGTGCTTCCAACACTTTTTCTTTGAGTTTCCTCTTGTCCTGGTTGCCTCTGTCCATTCATCATTTTGGCCCCACCATTACAAGTTCTGTTCTTCTCCCATTTGTGTCACCTTCTCCTAAATAGTTCCCTAGATTTCTAACTGAGTTTACACAACTTCAGCTTCCTTTATCTCTTACTCTTTCTCTCTCCATATCTTTATCTCTCATCTCTCCATCTCCAATAAACCAGCTCCATTCTCTCAGTGTCCCAATTACGGATAATTCTAGTAAAACCTGATATCAGTACCCCCGACCCATCTATTTCAGCAGCAGTTTCCTACCTTATCATTCTTATTGTCTTCCACCACATCGGTCACATTCCCGGCTCCCATACTAGTCTCTTGGGTAGACAACCTCCGAGGTCTCTGAATACCATTGGTTGCAATCATACCATAGGGCAGGCATTGGCAACCTTCGGCACTCCAGATGTTTTGGACTACACCTCCCATGATGCTTTGCCAGCATTATGGGTGTAAGAGCATTATGGGGGATGTAGTCCACAACATCTGCAGTGCCAAAGGTTGCCTATCCCTGCCATAGGGTAACCAAAACTCTCCTAAAACACAGAAAGATCAACTGGTTGAAAGTGATCTTTATAGTTTGTAAACTTCCCTTTAGAACAACACAACCAAAATTACATCTGCACACTCCACACTCCAAGAAATATCCAAACGCAAACTGCGGGTACTGTTTATCATAAAGCTACTTGTCTCTCTATGGAATGAAAAATGAAGGCTAAGTGATCTCCATGGCTGCAAAACTGCATTTTGGGTGAAATTCTTGCAGAAAAAATATTTCATGACTTTCCCACCAGGGAGCGACCTAGTATAACAGGTAGAATTTCTTAGTCGTTGTTATTTGGGTTAAATTTCCTTCAAATTTACAAACTAATAAATCTCACATTTCACACGTTATATTTGTCCCTATGTATCGTTGTGATGCATTTATTTCTTACTATTAAATATAGCATCTTATTGCAATAAATGTTTCATGAGAATTTCAAATGGTTAATATGAGAATGAATAATAGTTACACGTAAATAGCAAATCATAATACGAATACAATGTATCTTTATTATTATTGATCATAACAATATTAAAGTAAAGTTATCAATCAAACCATGGAGTATTATAATGTAAAGAAATAAAATCGTTTTTATTATATTAAAATAAACTAAATGTAAAATATAGTAAATGTGTAAATACATAAAAATCCAGTAACAACAACAACAATCAGGTTATCTCACAAGAAGGTTGAAATGCAAGAACACACAAGACAAACGATCAAAATATCTTACAGATATACAGGTGTACTCAGCACTTTACAGGTTACATTACAGTAGAGGGAGGTACAGTAACTGCAGTAGGTATACAGTGTATGTATATTATATTTATATAGCACTAACAGGTGTACTCAGTAGTACTTTACAGGTTACATTACAGTAGAGGGAGGTACAGTAAGTTCAGTAGGTATACAGTGTATGTATAGTTTATTTATATAGCGCTAACAGGTGTACTCAGCACTTTACAGGTTACATTACAGTAGAGGGAGGTACAGTAAGTGCAGTAGGTATACAGTGTATGTATATTATATTTATATAGCACTAACAGGTGTACTCAGCACTTTACAGGTTACATTACAGTAGAGGGAGGTACAGTAAGTGCAGTAGGTATACAGTGTATGTATATTATATTTATATAGCACTAACAGGTGTACTCAGCACTTTACAGGTTACAGTAGAGGGAGGTACAGTAAGTGCAGTAGGTATACAGTGTATGTATATTTTATTTATATAGCGCTAACAGGTGTACTCAGCACTTTACAGGTTACATTACAGTAGAGGGAGGTACAGTAAGTGCAGTAGGTATACAGTGTATGTATATTATATTTATATAGCACTAACAAGTGTACTCAGCACTTTACAGGTTACATTACAGTAGAGGGAGGTACAGTAACTGCAGTAGGTATACAGTGTATGTATATTATATTTATATAGCGCTAACAGGAGTACTCAGTACTTTACAGGTTACATGACAGTATAGGGAGGTACAGTAAGTGCAGTAGGTATACAGTGTATGTATATTTTATTTATATAGCACTAACAGGTGTACTCAGCACTTTACAGGTTACAATAGAGGGAGGTACAGTATGTGCAGTAGGTATACAGTGTATGTATATTATATTTATATAGCACTAACAGGTGTACTCAGTACTTTACAGGTTACATTACAGTATAGGGAGGTACAGTAAGTGCAGTAGGTATACAGTGTATGTATATTATATTTATATAGCGCTAACATGAGTACTCAGTACTTTACAGGTTACATTACAGTAGAGGGAGGTACAGTAAGTGCAGTAGATATAGTGTATGTATATTGTATTTATATAGCGCTAACAGGTGTACTCAGCACTTACAAGTTACATTACACTAGAGGGAGGTACAGTAAGTGCAGTAGGTATACAGTGTATGTATATTATATTTATATATCGCTAACAGGTGTACTCAGCACTTTACAGGTTACATTACAGTAGAGGGAGGTACAGTAAGTACAGTAGGTATACAGTGTATGTATATTATATTTATATAGCGCTAACAGGTGTACTCAGCACTTTACAGGTTACAGTACAGTAGAGGGAGGTACAGTAAGTGCAGTAGGTATACCGTGTATCTGTATTTTATTTATATAGTGCTAACAGGTGTACTCAGCACTTTACAGGTTACATTACAGTAGAGGGAGGTACAGTAAGTGCAGTAGGTATACAGTTTATGTATATTATATTTATATAGCGCTAACAGGTATACTCAGACCTTTACAGGTTACATTACAGTATAGGGAGGTACAGTAAGTACAGTAGGTATACAGTGTAAGTATATTTTATTTATATAGTGCTAAGAGGTGTACTCAGCACTTTACAGGTTACATTACAGTAGAGGGAGGTACAGTAAGTGCAGTAGGTATACAGTGTATGTATATTATATTTATATAGCGCTAACAGGTTTACTCAGCACTTACAGGTTACATTACACTAGAGGGAGGTACAGTACGTACAGTAGGTATACAGTGTATGTATATTATATTTATATAGCGCTAACAGGTGTACTCAGCACTTTACAGGTTACATTACAGTAGAGGGAGGTGCAGTAGGTATACAGTGTATGTATATTATATTTATATAGCACTAACAGGTGTACTCAGCACTTACAGGTTACATTACACTAGAGGGAGGTACAGTACGTACAGTAGGTATACAGTGTATGTATATTCTATTTATATAGCACTAACAGGTGTACTCAGCACTTTACAGGTTACATTACAGTAGAGGGAGGTACAGTAAGTGCAGTAGGTATACAGTGTATGTATATTGTATTTATATAATGCCAACAGGTGTACTCAGCACTTTACAGGTTGCATTACAGTAGAGGGAGGTACAGTAAGTGCAGTAGTTATACAGTGTATGTATATTATATTTATATAGCGCTAACAGGTGTACTCAGCACTTTACAGGTTACATTACAGTAGAGGGAGGTACAGTAAGTGCAGTAGGTATACAGTGTATGTATATTATATTTATATAGCGCTAACAGGTGTACTCAGCACTTTACAGGTTACATTACAGTAGAGGGAGGTACAGTAAGTGCAGTAGGTATACAGTGTATGTATATTATATTTATATAGCGCTAACAGGTGTACTCAGCACTTTACAGGTTACATTACAGTAGAGGGAGGTACAGTAAGTGCAGTAGGTTTATATTGTATGCATATTTTATTTATATAGAGCTAACAGGTGTACTCAGCTCTTTACAGGTTACATTACAGTAGAGAGAGGTACAGTAAGTGCAGTAGATATACAGTGTATGTATATTTTATTTATATAGCACTAACAGGTGTACTCAGCACTTTACAGGTTACATTACAGTAGAGGGAGGTACAGTAAGTGCAGTAGGTATACAGTGTATGTATGTTATATTTATATAGCTCTAACAGGTGTACTCGGCACTTTACAGGTTACATTACAGTAGAGGGAGGTACAGTAAGTGCAGTAGGTATACAATGTATGTATATTTTATTTATATAGCACTAACAGGTGTACTCAGCACTTTACAGGTTACATTACAGTAGAGGGAGGTACAGTAAGTGCAGTAGGTATACAGTGTATGTATATTGTATTTATATAATGCTAACAGGTGTACTCAGCACTTTACAGGTTACATTACAGTAGAGGGAGGTACAGTAAGTGCAGTAGGTATACAGTATATGTATATTTTATTGATAAAGCGCTAACAGGTGTACTCAGCACTTTACAGGTTACATTACGGTAGAGGGAGGTACAGTATGTACAGTAGGTATACAGTGTATCTATATTTTATTTATATAGCACTAACACATGCACTCAGCACTTTACAGGTTACATTAGAGTAGAAGGAGGTACAGTAAGTGCAGTAGGTATACAGTGTATGTATATTGTATTTATATATCGCACAATCCATGGGGCCCCGGAGCAAAAGTGACCCATGGTGGCCCCCTCGCTCCCTCTCCCCCCCCTCCCACTCTCCGCCCAACATACACACACACATAAATACATACAGACACACATACATACACACAGACACATACATACCTAGAGGCACCGACACATAGACACATACAGACAGACAGATACATACAGACACATACATACATACATACACACAGGACACACATACAAACAAAGACACATACATACAGACAGACACACACACAGAGACAGACACACATACACACATACACATAGACAGTGCTGCTGGTTAACCTCTTGGCCCCAATTAGAACATTGTGGTTAACCGCAGACACCTCTCCATTCCATCCGTACGGGTGGTCGTCGTTCGTATGCCGACCACGAGGCGGCGGCCATTTGGGGACACGAGGAAGATCAGCGGTGTTTGTTGTCGATCCTATGGAACTAAAAACGGACACTTTATCTACCGAACACCGCTGGAAGCTGCCGCCCACCTTCTATTTCGTCGAGGCATACGAACACTGGTCAGTTCAGGAGTTTTGTAACGTACATGTGGACTTCACCCAGATAGCCGTCCCATGGAGTCAATCGTATACCGAAGGACTTGTGAGAGACTTTGACTCCATGGCGATTGAACTATGTACATCGGATCTGAGCGCTATTCGGTAGAAATATGCCCTCAGATCCAGGCTATCTGGGGATACGTTATACGAACCATATTTATTCGGTATTTCCTCATTTATGTATTTTTATGTATTTTTCCTATTGTATTTAAAATGCCGATTTGCCTCTATCCTTGGAGATAATTAGGTTTCTTCCCAATTATCTCTGGGATAGAGAAGAAAGATTTATGGGTAAGATGGCGAGGGCTTATACTGAAGCCACTGCGATTGGCTACTGTCCAATATGTGTTACAGTCTTCCACAAGGTCCCCTAGGGGAGTGTCCACCTTGTGGGAGACCTGCATAAATACCGGGCAGGTAGCCCCCATTAAATTAATTCCTGTTTGACCCTCTAGACGGAGCTTGGTCTCGTTTGTGGGGGGAATTATTACTGGGACAGCGCTTTCGTTATTTCTAGCTGTGAAAGGAGTTCGGCTGATTTGATGGGAGTTGCTGCGTTCACGTATTCTCTGTTTGGGAGTTTGGCGGTCGGCTGTACAGAACCTGCATTTCTGGAAAAGGGGATTATTTACTAAACGGCGGCTTCATCTATCTGGCGGTGAGTGTCGTAACATATACAAAAAGTTTGTCACCCTCCTGTTTCCTACCTTTTAGGTGCAAGAGGGTGACTTTTCCCTGGGTCCAGTGGTGGCTCAGGTTGATAGGAGTCAGAGTTCCCACTCTGACTCCCTCCCCTTCCTCCCGCGCGGCTCTCTGATAGCTGGGAGGAGTGACCGGGGGCAGTCACTTCCTCCTAGCAGTGATCTCATCACAGGGGGCCCAGTCGCGCTGTTAAAGCACTGCAGTGCTGACCGGGCCCCCTCAATGGGTCACTCGATGGGTCCCATGAACACGTGGCCCCGGCGGTTTGTAGTGCGGGCCGGACCGCAAAATATGGCGGCTGGTACCCGGTTGCCGGTGTCCATAGGGTGGCTGGGCCCCCTGGAGTGACAGGCCTGGTTGCAGCTGCGACCCCTATATGTACGCCACTGTGTGCATTAATATAAAGTATAATCTCAAATTATTGCAGTATGACCCAAAACTATTCTAGTTTAATCCAGGTTTAAATTCGGTGTGTTTTACAGAATAATACGGATTTAAGCAACACTGTGACAAACTCCCCTTCTAACCAGCCTCCTGCCCACAAACTATGGGCCCTGTAATATACACTGAAAAAGTGTCCGAACAGCTGCACGAACCAGAGACCACCCTGGGGCTTGTTAAACCTAATTGCTACTTTGTAGCAATTTCCACCACAGTGTTCTAAGTGTTTGTCTGGGTGGCCGCATTTCCTATGGATGACCACGAGGTGGCGACCATCATGTTCCCACGAACACAGGCAGCACAGGCCGAGTTCATGGAACTGAAAAAGGACACAGAAACTCCCGAACACCGATGTACTTCCATGATCGCCTGTGTTTGGTTCTACAACACATAGGAAGACACTGTTTGGTGGAAACGTTCCCACAAACAAAGGAAACAAGCTCCAAGGTAAGAATAGTGACTATGTTCGGTAGTTTGTTTGGTTTTAAACTACCGAACTAGACCAACCGATAGCCCTGATCTTATGGAACTGTTTTGGGCATGGGGACCATGCGGGCGGTCAAATTAGGACTTCCAGGATATTCCCGAACCCCTGAACCGATCTGGGTGAGTGTTGGTCACCCAGATCGAGGCTATCAGGGTATGTAACTTTTAGGGTTTTTTTTATGGGGGGTTTTTAAAGGTACTTTTGGGGTGTTTGTGAAATGTGTGTTTTTTTTTGTGCCTGGAGATAATTGAGTTTTGTAGAGTTCCTGACTCAATTATCTCCCAGGCATAGGAGAAGGATTATCCTGTTTTCTGTGGGAGTGTCATGGGCGTGCTTGTCTGTGTTCAGTATTGTATAAAAGCAGGCCATCTGGCCAGACTAAAGGTATTCCAGCTTGAACTTCCAGAACTATGTGTCGTCTGGTTACTGGGAGGGGAAAGTGCTAATCACAAATCACTGTTCCAGTGTGGAGGATTCAACGGGAAAAGTCCTTGTAAGGACTAGAGCTCCCAGGACTGAGTGTCGTCCAGTGCCTGGGAGTGGCTAGAGTGAGTTCCCCATTAGTCTCCAGGAGGGAGCAGTTCCAGAACCCCAGTCAAGTCACGGCGACTGTGCGCAAAAGTGCTGAGGTTTGTCCCCTGTTCGTGCTAGGAAAGTGGTCCTTGGAGGAGGTACCCAGACAGAGGTCCAGGGAGCTCCGTTACAGACACTATAGGCACCGAGACATTCAATTACATCTCATTGAAGTGGTCTAGATATAGTCTCCCTGTTCCCCTAATCCAGCAAGGTAAAACATGGCAGTTTTAGAGGGTTAAGACTGCCTCTAGTAGTTGTCTACCTAACAGTCACTCAAGGCACTTCCTGCTGTTTTACAGAGTTTAACTGCATGAAACGATAATAGACAAAGCACGAGGGGGCAGCAGCAGAGGGACACTAGAGTGCTTGGAATTTCTAACACTAACAAGTGTCCCCTAATGGCCTAAATTTACAAATGTTGGATTTGCTTTTTAAATGATTTATAATTTTTTTTTATAAACTTTTCAAATCATTTTTTTAAATATATCTTATATAAAAATGTGTATGAATATGATATATAAATATATAAAAAATATTACAAAATGTAAATATTTTCATAATATTCAATCATTTTAAAAGTTTATCCAAATGTTATCAATCGAAGCCTAGACCTCAATTCGATATTGTTTTCAAAATAATGTAATAGTTTGGGATAAACTTATTTGGGAAAATTATTTTTTTGAAAACATTAAGATATCACAAAAATATATAATATATAATATATATATATATAGTATATCAGTATTAAAGTTTATCCAAAAATATTAAACCATGTCAAAGCTTATGGCAAAATATTACACGTCAGGAAGGAATCTTTACCCCCAAAATTTATGTGTCTCAATTTCCGAAAGTTTGGGTTTCATCCGTAGTTTAAATGATTGACTCTGATATTAAGTGAGCGGTAGCAGAGAGGGAATATCTCAATGGGGGGGTGTCTCCTGTTACATCTGGAGGGGACAGACTGAGCCCGTTTGTGTAAAGTGGACAAAGTTTAGTTTGTTGGCCGTTGGTGGTGGCCGCGGTTACATTGAAGATTATGTAAGACAGACAGTTCTAGGAAGCGGATTGTGAAGACCTTTGTGTTTCTATAGGGAATCACAGGAGCCGCGTACACAGAGAGTCCTTTCTCTCAATTCATTGGACAACTAACAATATAAACTGTATGTGAACAAAGTTACAGAAAGCAAACTGGTCCCAGGATAGATGGATGGATCCTGAACTCACTCTTGAACGTTTATTGCTCCTAAATAAAGATCTCTCTGTACAATTTCAGGGGGAAGTGCTTAAATAAAGATCTCTCTATGCAATGTCAGGGGAAGTGTTCTTAATGTGTATCTGTAACCTGGGAGAAAGTGGAAATGCAAAAAAACATCTCTATATGTTGTATTTAAAAGCTATGAGAACCTATTAAAATAGGGTTAGAACAAAATTGCAATATAGCTTATTAAACTGGATCTAATCCTTTCCTTCATTCTGCTGAGTCCTGCACCAGTTATACAAATATATTAATTATATTTAGGCCGGTGAGCACATTAGGTCCTCACTCCATAGTATTATTAGGGCCCCTATCTGTCCCTGATGGCTGGGAGTCGAAAGGGCGCTAGGTCATACCCATTAATATTAAAAGTAGCGCCCACCTGATGCATACACTGTTATTACATGGAGACTTTGCCAGTGACTGGGCAGCAATGGCAACCCAGTTGGTAGGTTTAAACATTCAGCAGACATGCCCCCACCAGCCGCATGGCAGATGGGAGCACAGGGAGGTACAATACCTCCATTATAGTCATAAGGGGGTCTTATTGATTTTTACCTTTTTGGTAACCAGCCACCCCATAACTAATCCTCGCACGGCAGAGTTTTTTTTTTAATTATTTGGCAAACAGTTCTAATTTTCTTTCAATCCCCGGCCAAGATTTGAAGTCTACGGGACCCGGATTTCATTCATTCAGTCTGGGTTTCAGTCCAACGTCAATTGGTTTCTCTGGAATCCGGACTAGTTTTTTAGGCCTGTGACACAATCCGGACAGTGTTAGATTACATGAACAATGTCTGAATTTTGCAGTCCAGGCTTTATAATAATAACCCTGGGTGCCTCATCAAGGCTGCAAGGAAACTGAAGTTCCATTGATAGGACCGGTGCAGGACTCGGAGCAGTGAAATATATGAGCAGGTGTAGATTGCTTGCAGATATCAGGGTTAGTGGGTACATAGTGGTAGGGCTTTAAGGTGAAATAGCTAAAGGTCGTGCTAAGTACCTTAATAATATTGAATTACTGTAAAGGTACCATGCACGGTGCACCCATACACAGCTCAGAGAATGCATTATTACTGCAGCGATTTATAAAAATAGCTTTTCCTGTTTTTTTTTTTCATTTTACTAGAAATATGACAGATTTGTGCTATCGGTTCCCCCCTAGAGGGCAGCATAACCTACAAAGATGTCATCGTACCCTAACAGTATGTTTGGAGGCAGGTGCACGGTTTGGAGGCCTGCACTCTCTGCTGCTCAACCCCCCAGACACAATAGCACTGCTGTCCCTTAACCCCCTGACCCCAAGGTCAGCGATCAAGGGAGCTTTTTCTTTTCTCTATTGCCCTTTTGACACGTCCCCGTAATAAATTAAATCAGTCTGAGAGCAGGCCCTCGACGAAGACATCAGCAGCCCTAAAAAATAAAATAAAACACCGTAATTATATTATCGCCCATCCCCATTCTGTAAACAAATAAAAGCAATATTCAGCATTGCGCCAAAATAATTACATATGGTAGAGCTCCGTCATAGGTTGTCTTATCCTAGTCCTACCTGTCTATTTGCAAATGTATTCACTGAACGCTAATCGCAGCGAATCCAAATCTACATGAGGAAAACAGGCTAAAACAGCTGATCTGGAAACATTTGGCAGCTCAGTTGAAGTCACAGTTTGGCTATTTTAGCCTAAATTTCAATTCACTACAATTAATCAAATAACCCTGAAGTTTAGATAAAAGCCTCTCGCAGTTGTAATGTCGATTTACCCGTCTTGTAACACTGCTATCTCTGATTCCCCAATATTCTGTTTCTAGAGTTGATGGTAAGAGGCGCGGTGGGTTTGCTGTTAACATATTTAAAACAACAGTGGATAAAGAGTTAACGGGGTTTATTCACTAAACAGTTTTTCCGTTCGCTACATTGTAGCGAATGGAAAGCCAGCAGTTAGATTTTGCTACATGAAGAGACTCCAGTATAGAGTCCGAGGAGAGACACTTCATTCAATAAGGGCTGTTCTAGGCAGAGGGTTTGTTTGCCTGACTCTTTCCATTCTATTATTTAATTCATTTTTTTCCTTTTTCTATAGTTTCACGGTATATTTGCTCTTCCAGAGCGCTTGTTTAAATTCTAGGCACAGAGAAAATACATTTATGTTTCATAACCTTTCTCAGATCTGACAACTCTCCTAAAATCTATTAATGCGCTTAATGAAATCCCCAGTCACAGCCAGCACACATGAGTGAATGCAGAATCGCCAGAGAAATGAAAATTAGATTTTTCTAAGCGCCGTGCCGAGCGCGGGAGACATTCTTCTCTCTGTGTCTCTCCTTTTCTCTTCCACAAGCCGCTACAAATCCCACAAACTCTCATCCACAAATGAGATTTTAGCTCATCCGCACAATGTTACACCTTGCTATGTGTGTAAACGTATATAGTAACTAATACGATGTTAACTAGGGAAGCCAAGCATTGCGCCAAGTTGTGCCAATTTAAGAGGTGCCACGTTGTTCGGCTCATTATGTTGGAGCACGTCTCTCTTTTCCTGGATCACGTTTGTAGAATGTGTGGCTGCCTTCAGATCACATCATTGGAAAAACAAATCTGTATCAAACTAGATGACAGGGAATGGTGGGATCTGTCACTTCCAACGGGGAGATCTGCGGATGTTGCGATGAATCCGAATTATAATCCAAAATAAGGTGAACGCACACACAAAATATAGAAAGTTTCACCACAGATTTAGATCCTCTCCGTTCACCTCAATGCTCCAATTCGATCACATAGTGGAACAGAAATAGCAGCTGTCATGGATAAGTATATGTAACCCAAGGTACGCAGAGTATAACCTCAGTAATTAGGCATGTTACCGGTCCTTGGAGGTGGCTAGGCTTCACGTAAAACAGAATTAGAGAAAAGTCAAGACTTTTCAAGCCAGAATCAAGGAGCACCAGTAATTAGAAATACTGGAACAGTAGGGATTTTAAAAATGGCGGTCTGCTAGCAAGGTAGGGGGGGGACTCCTTACAGAATAAAATTAAAGGTAAGTATGCATAATTTGTTAAAAGGTAATAAATAAAATCTTACATGTAGGTTTATAAACAGCCACATAGGCACAACGCGTTTCGATGATAGTCTTCTTACAAACAAAATCTCCTTGCATTTCTGCATCGCATGGACACTCACGCCATATCTGTGCGTTCCGCACCGGTGGCTGTATTTTTTCTGATGGCCCGTTGCCGCCATATTTGATAATCCTGGTTTGACGCGCTATCATTGCTCATCAATCTTACCAGATATCTGATCTACTAATGTCTTGTTTTACACCGCACACATTGCCCACAACTAAAAAAACTAATTGTTGTTATCCTTAAAAAGGGCCACATTTCTACATGCGTCACAACTGTCCGGGTTTTTACTGAAGTGAGAATTATTGGGAATAGAAGGTGAATTCAAAGTTAATTTCAAATCTAAGACCAAAGTAGCCGAACTGGATAATTTCTTCAAGCTAGCGATGCTTATAGTTCAGCTACTCTGGTCTGAAATTTGAAATTCACTTTGATTTCACTTTGAATTCCCGACAATCCTCACGTTAGTAAATAACTCTGCTCAGAGTTTAATCTGCCACATGATGCAACAAAAACATAAGGGGCTACAAGGTGCAAAATGTTTGGTCATGTTGAAAATCTTTGAGAAAAACAAGGGATTTAAGGGCTGCCTTAATACAGTCAGGAAATCGACCAAACCGGCGTTACGTGGATGATGCAACAATTACATTATTATTTTTAAAAAGAGCGGTGGAGGCACCCTCCCCATACACACATCAAAACACAACAGATGGGCACATGGCAAAAGTTTCTGTCCCATTCATAGCAGACAAGACAGGGAGGGGTAACGAGATAATCCCCCCCTGCTAGATAGGATGGGGTCAGAATGTTTGTAGGGTGAGAGCAGCTACCCCAGCAATGATCTGGGCTCTGTTTATGAGATGTTCAAGACTTTTATTAACTAAATAACACTTTCAAAAAAGCGTAATATAAAAAAAGTGAGACTTTTTTTTTTAACAATTCCTCACTTTTTTATATCACGCTTTTTTTAAAGTGTTATTTAGTTAATAGAAACTTCTCTTTAAAGTGAATTTGACATTTTAGGATTCAATAACCAAACTGAAATCATAGTTAAAGTAAAATAATAGCACAATTTGGCAAACAATCGGCATTTTTTAAAAATGTTTACTTTTGTGTTTTTCTGTTTAGTTGAACGCACTGGCTGTTTTTATAAACAAAGCAAAATGATGAGATTTGAATGTTTTTTTTTTTTAAAGAAAGAAAAAGAAAGGAAGGAAAAGCCTATACCCTTTTTGTACCCTGTTTGCCCCTCAGTGCCTGAAAATAGACCCATAAACCTTCCTCGGACCCTCTGTGATTTCCTGTGGGTTCTGAGGACCACCAACACAAAACTTTGTTTTATAGGATAAGTTATCCTTTTTTGGCCCAGGGAGGTTTAGGCTGCAGAATGTTCAGGGTCTGCACAGTATTTAACGAGGTTATCTTGGGGGATATCTTACTTCACAGCCCTCTGAATCTCTCTTCGTGCTTTTTACTGGACCTATTAAACGAAGACGCAATTTAAAGGTCCGTTATTTATATTAAACTTTAAAACAGACACAACAAGACCTCCTTTAAAGGTTAATGGGTGGCGCCCCATAACTCTGTTTGCTGGAGGAGTGTGAGCTCTGGGGACCAGCCCTGCTTCACTCCCAGACCGGCTAATTAAAGGAAGGGTTATTCCCTGACAGGAGCTGAGAAGATTAGCTCGCCGCCATATGTTCAGCCTGTCTCTGGAAGCACCGCCATCCATCTAATCCCCCTTGTTCATCTCAATGAGAGATCAGTAATGAATAACTCTGCTCCATTACGTTCCACTAATACCCACCTCTGGCGTTTACGGAATCACTCCAAGAGCAGCTTCCCAGGAAACCCCTAGCCTGGAGACTTCCCTGGGTTTAGGGGAGGCCTCGCACTGAATAACCGGGCAGCCTGTCTAGGGCGTATGGCAGAAGGTGCCCCAGTGAAACATAGACCTTTATACTAGGGATGGGTTTACGAAGAAGGCTGCCTATGGGTGACATGATGCCTATGGGTGACATGCTGCCTATGGGTGACATGCTGCATATGGGTGACATCCATTCCCTATCCCTCTCTAAGGCCCAATGATGTCCCTCTCTCCATCCATCATCATAATAATATCCCAACTCTTACTCCTTCAGTTTGTTCATTCCCCCCCTTCCATTCCCAAAATTATATCCCTCTTTTCATCCATCGCAAGAAATTATACCCCCTCCGACCATATCCAGAAATCACACCCCCTCCCTCCAGTCCAGCTCTGCTGCGGGGGGGGGGGGGGGATTAACATAGTCCTGCTCTGCTGGGGGCATAGGCGCAGTCCGGCTCTGCTGGGGGGATAGGCGCAGTCCGGCTCTGCTGGGGGGATAGGCGCAGTCCGACTCTGCTGGGGGGAATGGCACAGTCCGACTCTGCTGGGGGGATAGGCACAGTGAGTCTCTGCTGGGGGATAGGCACAGTCCGGCTCTGCTGGGGGATAGACACAGTATGGCTTTGCAGGGGAGATAGGCATAGTCCGGCTCTGCTGGGGGGATAGACACAGTGAGTCTCTGCTCGGGGATAGGCACAGTCCGGCTCTGCTGGGGGGATAGACACAGTGAGTCTCTGCTGGGGGATAGGCACAGTCCGGCTCTGCTGTGGAGATAGGCACAGTCCGGCTCTGCTGGGGAGGATAGGCAGCAGATCCCCCTCTGCTGGGGGATTGGTGACATCTGTGTTTGACGATGAGTACAACTTATAAATAGGATGACTGAGAGTGTTATACAAACAATCAAACTTGGGGACTGTGCACCGAGGACTGTAAAACAGACAATGTAGACACTTTGCGATCCTTGTAGCACAGTGTATCCTATCCGTCCACATCTCGAGCGTAGCATCAAAGTGCAGCAAATCCTAGTAATGCGGCCTGTTTGCATTATTCCTTTTCTCCTGATATTTTGTACGGTTCACCCGCCTCTATGTCTCTCACAATCAGGGGCAGAGAGTTTAGTCAATGATTGATTCACCGTGGTAGGAGATGGGGTGGGGGGCAGGGGGTTGGCTACGTGCCTTTGCAGGTTTTATTTCTCCATTCTTTCCCAGCTGTTCAGGTTACGCGGTGTGGTTGTGTGTGCGCGTGGCTGTATACAATCGCACTGTGCAGCACGGAGTTTGTACGCCCTTCATATATAGAGAGACGTTTTCTGAACAACCATAATTTTACATAGAATTTCTAACTTCCATATCTCAAAAAATTGTCTCTATGTATCTAAACCAGCCTGGGTGGTATAGATGTTTAGACCGAGATACATTGTAATTGTAGCATTTCCATAATTTGCAAATGCCTCAGGAATTTTAAAAAACAAGAGTTTAGTTGCACTTTAAGAACCATAAATTAGTGTATTATTGGAGTGTCTGCTGTGACTGAATGTGTATGAGTGGGGTTGAGTGTCACTGAGTATTGGTTGTGTGTGCTTGAGTGTGGTGTAGCAGTGTGTGGTTAAGTGTGGTGGGACAGTGTGTGGTTGAGTGGGTGGGGCAGTGTGTGATTGAGTGCGGCAGTGTGTGATTGAGAGTGGCAGCGTGTGGTTGAGCGTGGCAGTGTGTGATTAAGTATGGCAGTGTGTGGTTGAGTGCAGCAGTGTGTGATTGAGTGTAGCAGTGTGTGATTGAGTGCAACAGTAGTGCAGCAGTGTGTGGTTGAGTGTGGCAGTGTGTGGTTGAGGGCGAAAGTGTGTGGTTAAGTGCGGCAGGGTATGATTGAGTCCGGCAGTGTATGGTTGAGTATGGCAGTGATGTAATTGAGAGCGGGAATTTGTGATTGGGTGCGGCAGTGTGTGATTAAGTGTGCAGTGTGTGGGTGAGTGCGTGGCAGTGTGTGGTTGAATTTGGCAGTGTGTGATTGAGTAAAGCAGTGTGTGATTGAGTGCGGCAGTGTGTGGTTGAGTGCGGCAGTGTGTGATTGAGTGCGGCAGTGTGTGGTTGAGTGCGGCAGTATGTGGTTGAGTGCGGCAGTGTATGTTGAGTGCGGCAGTGTGTGGTTGAGTGCGGCAGTGTATGTTGAGTGCGGCAGTGTGTGGTTGAGTGCGGCAGTGTGTGGTTGAGTGCGGCAGTGTATGTTGAGTGCGGCAGTGTATGTTGAGTGCGGCAGTGTGTAGTTGAGTGCGGCAGTGTGTGGTTGAGTGCGGCAGTGTGTGATTGAGTGCGGCAGTGTGTGATTGAGTGCGGCAGTGTATGGTTGAGTGCAGCAGTGTGTGGTTGAGTGCAGCAGTGTGTGGTTGAGTGCGGTAGTGTGTGGTTGAGTGCAGCAGTGTATGTTGAGTGTAGCTGAGTAGTTGTGCTTCATTTTGTGACCCAATGCTGTTGCTTTACTAGGCTTTGTGTTGTTATATTGTGTTGAAATGTCAGTAGCATTGCATTTTACAAGGTTATCTTGTCTTGAATCAGTAAAGCTGTGTAGCACACAACTGTGTCAGGAGAATATACGTACATTGAGCTTTATTGTGTTGTGAACTAGACCAGTGTTTCCCAACCCAGTCCTCAAGGCACACCTACCAGTCCAGGATTTAGGGGTGACCCAGTTGTGTCTAAGGTGTTTTTTCTTTTTTTTTCTAAAAACACCTTAGCCACTGCTATGTAATCCCTAAATCCTGGACTGGTAGGTGTGCCTTGAGGACTGGGTTGGGAAACACTGAACTGGACTGTTTAAAGATCCATTGCACATTACTGTACTAGGTTGTGTGTGTGTGGTCTGTGCCCATTGCTGTGTGTGTGTGGGGTTGTGTTCCGTGCTGTGTTGTGATGATGATTTACTGATCATGGGATTGTCCTGTGGTCAATGTCCAGTGCTGTGTGTGTGTGTATCTATGTGAGGTTCTGTGCTGAGTTGCGGTGATTTACTGATCATGGGATTGTTCTGTGGTCTGTGCCCAGTGCTCTGTCTGTGTGTGGGGTTCTGTGCTGAGTTGCGGTGATTTACTGATCATGGGATTGTCCTGTGGTCTGTGCCCAGTGCTGTGTTTGTGTGCCTGTGTGTGGGGTTCTGTGCTGAGTTGCGGTGATTTACTGATCATGGGATTGTCCTGTGGTCTGTGCCCAGTGCTGTGTGTGTGTCTGTGTGTGGGGTTCTGTGCTAAGTTGCGGTGATTTACTGATCATGGGATTGTTCTGTGGTCTATGCCCAGTGCTGTGTGTGTGTGTATGTGTGTCTGTGTGTGAGGTTCTGTGCTGAGTTTCAGTGATTTACTGATCATGGGAATGTCCTATGGTCTGTGCTCAGTGCTTTGTGTGTGTGTGTGTGTGTGTGTGTCTGTGTGTGGGGTTCTGTGCTGAGTTGCAGTGATTTACTGACCATGGGATTATCCTGTGGTCCCTTCTGCTCAATGAAGTTGCAGGGTGGAGGTAAGAGTGCAGCTCCCTATAGTCACTCGCTGCCCCGAACACTGTTCAAACAGCCCTTTGTATAAAGTAAATACATTACTCCGTGTGCTTTTAGCCTGGTCTCTCTGGCAGCTGTCTGCATTGTCAGTACAGACATGGGGTGAGTGAGGGAGGGTCCCAGAAGCCCTCCTGCCTATCTACACACTCCAGGGTCAGAGTGTTGCTACCTGCCAATTCTCTCTCCTTGATATACCTCGCAGATCTCTTACAGATCGCTCAGCCTGTTACATGGATAAAAACTCAATTCTCCTACAATCTGATCCCCTGCAGTGCGACCGCTAACCTCTGCGACTCTGGCCTGTCCGACATCACATTAAAATGAAGTGTGAAGGATGAGACACTAATCTCTATTTAATAAGATCCGTGCAGCTTTTATTTTCAGTGTGGGGGGGCTCTGGGGTTAAAGGGCTCTCTGTAAACCAAATATTAGCGGGGGCCAGGACCTGCCGCACCGCTTATGGTTTAAGATTGTGACACAATATTAAGACTGACAGAGTGTCTCCAGGGGTACGGTGATAATGAGAACACTGGATATGGGAAGATGGACGTCGCGTGACCCTAAGAACACAGGGTTAATAACCGACGTCCAATCGAGCCAGGCCCATAAATTCCCAGCCTTGTGAGATCTGTGCCATTTCAACCCATCAACATCTCATGATCAAGAGGGGATAACAGACAATCTGTTCCCTCAATGGCTCAGATCTATTTTACTTGTCCTCTCCCTGGTATACCTTGTCACACAGAGAGGATTCCATTTATAAAAGATAGATTTATATTTCTAACGAAACATTACTTATATTCATAGCCTGTCTCTAGTGTTTAGAACATAATGTTTGCCAGCATGTATTTGGGGTTTAACATCTTCTTTTTTAAGTTACCAGCAATTGAGCTGCTATATAATATCAGAGTAGGTAACATTTTATCCTGAGAGTGATCAATGACCACCAGGACTATTATTACTTGTTACTTGTACTTGTTACTTGTGAATCATACTCCCGCCAGTCACCGCGAGGATTCCGATCACAAACTTACCGAACCTGGGTCCACTATCAGGAGATAGGAGTGTGTTGCCAAATTACAGGAATTCTTAGTCAGACAACCTCGCTCTGGCGTATAATTATAACATAAGGAAACTCTCATATGCTAGGTCAGCTGTGCAGGAGATTGGATGGAAATATCTGGAAATATACAACTTGAACAATGTAAAGGATAAATATTATCAATGTTATCTTTTTTATGTTTATTGCATTTGAAAATAACCTCTAGCAGCAGCAAGTTAGGTAAGAGCAGCAGTCAGTCAGATAACAATAGAATTTGTCCCAATATGGCCGCTCAGCCAGATAAAAGAAGTAAAATTATCCTCAAAAGAAATCAATAGACATCTTTTTAAAAAAAATTATTAGGTTTCATTAAATGTAATGAACACTGAAAAAACAAGAAGTGACATTTTGGTGACTTTAAGGGCTCGTTTAAAAGGTTCTGGTAAAAATTGAGTTGTTCAGTACATTCCACGGAGTCAGAAAGGGATTACGGGTGGTTGGTCTGACAAGTCGTGTGGATTTCAGACTATTCTACACAAGTTGGCCAATGTTTCCAGTTCTCCCATAAATTGAGACTGATCAACCTGAGTGATTTGGCCCACGCATTTCTCGAATCGACTTGTCTTAGTAAATAGTGGATGTGGAGATTAGACTTGTTTCCAATCAAACCGAATTTGTCAGAATGTTGACCAATTTGCCACTAACCACTAAAGCCCGGATCATCATATGGACGAAATTAAAATCCCTTGAAACTAAAACAATTTTGGACGAATTCAATTTTTTTTGCCATGCAGAAGTCTAGAGGAGATTTTTCACTTAGTCAGTTATTTAGCCTGAGATTATTCAAGTCCCCTAGCAGCAAACGAGAAGCCAATTAAAAAAAGGTAAATCAGATAATGCAATTTAAATAATTAATACGTTCATTTAAATATTTAATTTGCACCAGAGGCATGGCTCGGGCCCAGCAGGGTAAGGGTTACATTTACCTGCTTACTTTGCGTTGTATGCCTGGGGGGGCACAGTGACGGGGGGATTGCGGCAGCTGTGCTCCTCAGCGCAGCACCTGAACTTTATGTAAACATGTGGCGGCAGGTGTGAAGTGTCAGCCTTTTGTTCCAGGCTAACCACGAGGATCTGTTTGATGCTAAACTGATTAGAGCAGGAAATGTCCTCTCTGCTAAAAAACAAGGAGGATTTGTCTGCCTGTGGTTAGACTTAGGGAGGGAACAAAAGTGTTTGTTTAAAGGATTTCAAGAATACAAAAGGCAGGTTGAGGGACAGGTTTGTGTGACAGATGTCTCAGCACATCCAATACCCTCAGGCACAAGATCATCCGAGATTTGGGCAGCAGGTGGGAAATCAAGTGATAGTAAATTAGCTCGAACAATTAAAAGTACAAGGTAACCACACAGGAGGGAGGGGCGGCGATATCTACCCCCTCTAACTGTACAAAGCAAAAGGACATGATGTTTTAGCAAAGCATCATGGGACTTGTAGTTTGATGAAAGTTAGAGAGCTAGTATTTAGCAAAGTTTGGGTTCGTGCGAAGATTATTATTTTTATGATTTCCAGATATTAAGCTATTAATCTGAAACCCACATCTGGTCCGGCTTCCAAGAGTTGGATGATCAATCTCTCTGGTATGTTCAGGGCCAAATTGGCATGACAGGTGCCTATGGACAAATTTAGTCTGAAACGGACAAGATGTGAATTTAGCTGTAGTTGTGGAATTTTTCCAAATCATCTCTTTTTATATGAATTTAGAATTTTCATTTTCAATACACCGCAGTTTGCTTTTTACAGAGTTATCCCAGATAAATCTCAGCTATCCCTGATACAAGACTGGAGATGGTTCTAACGTTCCCAATCATATCTGCAGCTCTACTGTCTGTTAACAATCATGCAGGTGTGACAATCATAGGGAGCGAGGGAGGATACAATATATCTCCCTGTGCATCCACACAATCCCACAAAGGGGCTTGGACATCACCACACCTAAACATAATCTACTGGGGCATCAGACAGGTTCCTATACAGTCAGGGGAAAAAGTATTTTGTCGTAAACTGACAAAAAAATGATCAGTCTATAATTTTAATGGTAGGTGTATTTTAAGGGTGAGAGACAGAATAACAAAAAAATAAATCCAGAAAAATGCATGTCAAAAAAGTTATAAATTGATTTGCAATGAAATATTAATTTTATTAAACTAATTCCTGAATAAGTGGACAGTACAATCACCCCAAGAATTATTTCCATTTAAATTGTAAAATGTGAGCAATCCAAAGTGAATTCAAGTGTAAAATTCACTATGATTATTTCCCTAGCTTGGCTAATTTGGCTTAAATTCCTGAAATTGTGATCAGACTTCCATATTATTTCAGTAAACTCATTTGTATGTACTATGTATCTTATATTTCTGTTTGTAATATAATCCGCACAATGTATCAGTTTTGTAAAAACTCTGCAACCCTTACCCTCGTCCTCCCATACTTTGTAGATAATAACTACAAGGGATTTTAACTAATTTAGGAATTGGTGTATTTTCATTTTTTTCTCTCAGCAATGAAGCCAGTGCCTGATTTGTCAATGAATCTTCGGGGCCGGTGTGATTGGGCAGGGAGGCGGGGAGGAGGTTAAAGAATGCTCAGTTCTACGAATACTCGTAGCTTTAAACGGAGAGCAGGCCTCTGTGAACGCAATGGATAAATAGTCAGCGATGCTCACTCCTACAAATTGGGCTAAACCACAGTGCCACTCTCGGTGACTATGAAAGCTCTCTCTACAATCTATTCAGTCGTGCCGCAATCCCCTCCTTGCGTGCTCTCACTCAGCATTGAAACCCCTGGCTCTCGCACGCCGGCTGTTTATTGGGAAGAAAAGGGGGCTGCACAGCGACAAGTTATGAATAGGTCTGTGGCATAGCCAGCATCAGCCAGGACTCAGAGCTCATTACACAAACCTATTTGTTTGCCGAAAGTGTCCACTCTTATGTAAAACATGATCCCAGATGCTCTTAATAGCTGGGAGTAGAATAGATGATTGCTGTAATTTTCAGAGCAATTCTCTTTTTTGTTCGGGTGACGTGCATTTTAAGGGGGGGGGAGGGGAGGTTAGGGAGACATGTGAAAACAGACCATTAGAATAAAATAGCAACTTTTGTGTCTGGAAGTCCATTAGTAGAAAGTATATATAAAGAGATCACTTTGGATGGGATTCGCAGCCCCCCATCCGGCTTATCTGTATGAATAAGGCGGTATAATGGTGAGAGACGCGGAGATATAATTACGGGAACATTAAAATAAAGACTATGTGGTTAAAACACAAATTCTGTCTCATTTGTGGCCTAAGCAGGGAAATTAGTAAAACAGGAATCCATCATCAAGCTCAGCCAGCCGGTGGGCTGATTTGGGGTGCCGGATATCGAGGATCAGATTGCATTGTTCCCCAATACAGTTAATATGGCAAGGTCACACAGCCAGGTAAAAGAAGAGACAGCAGACAACTTTAATATTATATTTAATAGACTTATTCTAGTTGATTCGGTGACCTTCTGAATTTTCAGATTTCGAACTGAAATATGCTATTGACTCACCATGTTCCAACTCCTATTGGCTCACCATGTTCCAGCTCCTATTGGCTCACCATGTTCCAACTCCTATTGGCTCACCATGTTCCAACTCCTATTGGCTCACCATGTTCCAGCTCCTATTGGCTCACCATGTTCCAGCTCCTATTGGCTCACCATGTTCCAACTCCTATTGGCTCACCATGTTCCAACTCCTATTGGCTCACCATGTTCCAACTCCTATTGGCTCACCATGTTCCGGCTCTTATTGGCTCACCATGATCCGGCTCCTATTGGCTCACCATGATCCGGCTCCTATTGGCTCACTATGTACCGGCTCCTATTGGCTCACCATGTTCCGGCTCCTATTGGCTCACCATGTTCCAACTCCTATATGTTCTAGCTCCTATATTTGGTTGAATAGGGAGAGGTATTAGCAGTAGAAAGAGGGAAGTGCTCATGCCATTGTACAGAACACCGGTGAGACCTCACTTGGAGCATTGTACGCAGTACTGGAGACCCTATCTTCAGAAGGATATTGATACCTTAGAGAGAGTTCAGAGAAGGGCTACTAAACTGGTTCATGGATTGCAGGATACAACTTACCAGGAAAGGTTATAGGAACTTAACATGTATAGCTTGGAGGAAAGACGAGACAGGGGGGATATGATAGAAACATTTAAATACATAAAGGGAATCAACACAGTAAAGGAGGAGACTATATTTAAAAGAATAAAAACTACCACAACAAGAGAACATAGTCTTAAATTAGAGGGGCAAAGGTTTAAAAATAATATCAGGAAGTATTACTTTACTGAGAGGGTAGTGGATGCATGGATTAGCCTTCCAGCTAAAGTGGTAGAGATTAACACAGTGATGGAGTTTAAGCATGCGTGGGATAGGCATAAGGCTATCCTAACTATAAGAGAAGGACAGGGACTAATGAAAGTATTTAGAAAATTGGGCAGACTAGATGGGCTGAATGGTTCTTATCTGCCGTCACATTCTATGTTTTTATGTCTATTGGCTCCCCATGTTCCAGCTCTGACTGTCTCACCATGTTCCAGCTCTGACTGTCTCACCATGTTCCAGCTCTGACTGTCTCACCATGTTCCAACCCCAACTGTCTCACCATGTTCCAGCTGCTATTGACTCACCATGCTCTGGCTCCTATTGACTCACCATGTTCCAGCTCCTGCTGACTCACCATATTCCCATGTTATGGTCTGCACCAACCAGAGGTGCAAACCGCAACTCTCCCTGCCATATTATTGTAATTTAATTTTGATACATTATTAAATTAATTATATACTAAATTAAAAATTAAATTATAGGGACACTATGTAATCAAAACAACTTTACTTTAATGCAGCAGTTTTGGTGTATAGAGCATACCCTTGTAGTCTCACTGCTCAACTCTCTGCCATTTAGGAGTTAAATCCCTTTTGTTTCTGTTTATTCAGCCATATATAACCAGACGTCCCCTGGCTGTGACTGACACAGCCTGCATTTAAAAAAAAAAAAAAAAAAAGGTTTAATCTCCTTTATCTCCTGTTCTCTAAATGTAACTTTACTCATACACAGGAGGCTCCTGCAGGGTTTAGCAAGCTATTATCAGAGCAGGAGATAAGGAATTCTAAATTAAACAGGTTGCACAATAAAGGAAGTTTAAACATTAGATGCCTCTTTACAGGAAGTGTTTAGGAAGGCTGTGTACGTCACATGCAGGGAGGTGTAACTAGGGCTTCAAAAAATGATTTAACTCATTAATGAGACTGCAGGGCATGATCTATACACCAGAACTGATAAAGTTGTTTTGGTGCCTATAGTGTTCCTTTGAGGCTCAACAAGAATTTCACATGGGGGCAGGTAGTATGAAAGGACACTGTGGCCCCAGGCACCCCTATAGTGACACCCCTACCCTTCTCATACACTTGTACTAATCCTGTCATTCATGGATTCTAGATTGTAAGCTCATTTAGGCAGGACCCTCTTACCAACGCTATTGATATTTATTTATTTTTGCCTGATGTTTTATATCCCCTTATTTATAAATGATAATTATAATTAGCACTATTTTTAAAGCACCAACATATTCTGAAGCGCAGTAAACAGAGGATCTGTACTTCTTGCTCTGCACTGATACAGGCTGCTTATCGGTAATCTGAAAGGGGGCTTAATGCGATTAGTGCTGCGTTAGTGGACGTAGGGGTCTCACTGGGTCAAGAGGGAGATCCCCAAGGTATTACAGAGACGGCATTGCTGTGCATGAGAACCAAGGTTTGCTATGGATCGGGCATTGTGACAGTGTAAATAAAAGGCATCAGGGTGAGGGTACAGTAATCAGGCAGCTAAAGGGGGGCTTGGTCACATGTATAAACTCACTGTCCTCCCCCCTATAAATGCTGCTGCAGAGTGCAGCCCCCAGCAAATTAACCAGAATGTACTTCCATAAAACAGCCCTTCGCTGAGCCTTATTTGCATACAGATGCTCAGAAAATCATGGAGGACTTAGGTGGAGGAAGGGAGCAATGATACAAGGGGAATCTGCTCTGTATTTAGGGGGGGATGGGAAATCAGTGTGTAACCACCCAAAATCCACATATTATGTACCCCCAAAGTGGTGCCACAGTGGTAATTGAAGGAGATATTATTCCTGTTAAATAATGCCCCTTCCTCCATCCACTATCTTTGTAATGTTGAGCATTACAAAAACAAGAAAAAAAAAACATAAAAACAAACTAGAAGCTTTGATGGAGAACCAAAAGAAAGTTTTGATTTTGCCAGTTACTAAACTTTTAAATGTGTTTCCGCCCTCCGTCCCAGGAATGAACACACAGTAGGTGCTGTGATCACCTTGGGACTCTAGAAGGACTACTTGAACTACATTGCTGTGCATCATGGGAAATGTAGAACTACATTGCTGTGCATCATGGGAAATGTAGTGCAATAATATATGGAGTGCAATGCTCTGAATGCAAACCAAAATTAAAACTGTCCAACACAGCTTAATTCACATGTTGAATATTTTTTCCTGAATTTTGCAATTCTATTTCTACTGCATTTGTGAATTTAGTTCAGGTTTGGCAACAAAATAGACACGAGAAAAGACAACCACAGGTAATACTTTGAATTGTTTAAAACAGGGGTAGTCCACCTTTTTCTACCTACCGCCCACTAATGCATATTTCTTGATGGAAAAATGTCCGTACCGCCCACCAGTTTTCGATAATTTCTTTAAGCGCAAGTGCGGAATTTTTTTTAGAAAGGAGGGGGTTTAAAAAAAAAAAGTACTTAAATGTATCTTGTTCTTTCTACTTTCTGCATGTTTAGAATGTTTCTAACTTTATAAAGTTTATTGAGAAAACAATAAAGTAATTTGAAATGACCTTTAACTAGTGATTATTCTCTCCTTCCGTTACTTCGTTTCCTTCTTTTTTTTATTTTATAAGTAAACAAAACTTAGCTCGCCAAAACATGAGCCACTCTACACACTTCTGCCTGTCCCTGCTTTCTCATGCGTGCATCCGCTCCCCTCCTCAATTCCCCCCTCTGCCCTTTTTCTTCTCCTTTTTTCTTCCTTTTTTCTCCTTTTCCTTTATTCTTTTCTTTTACCTTCCTTACAGCAATTCTCAGCAGGAAGGCCAAGCTAGGTAACCCACTTATTATTATTATTAGCCGACAACAATTCTCTCCTTCTTCCTATATTTTTTATTTTCCTTCTTTCTCCTATTCTACAAGTACTCTGCTCATTCTTTCTCCTATTCTACAAATACTCTGCTCCTTCTTTCTCCTATTCTACAAATACTCTGCTCATTCTTTCTCCTATTCTACAAATACTCTGCTCATTCTTTCTCCTATTTTACAAATACTCTGCTCCTTCTTCCTCCTATTCTACAAATACTCTGCTCCTTCTTTCTCCTATTCTACAAATACTCTGCTCCTTCTTTCTCCTATTCTACAAATACTCTGCTCCTTCTTTCCCCTATTCTACAAATACTCTGCTCATTCTTTCTCCTATTCTACAAATACTCTGCTCCTTCTTTCTCCTATTCTACAAATACTCTGCTCATTCTTTCTCCTATTTTACAAATACTCTGCTCCTTCTTCCTCCTATTCTACAAATACTCTGCTCATTCTTTCCCCTATTCTACAAATACTCTGCTCCTTCTTTCCCCTATTCTACAAATACTCTGCTTCTTCTTCCTCCTATTCTACAAGTACTCTGCTCCTTCTTTCTCCTATTCTACAAATACTCTGCTCATTCTTTCTCCTATTTTACAAATACTCTGCTCCTTCTTCCTCCTATTCTACAAATACTCTGCTCCTTCTTTCCCCTATTCTACAAATACTCTGCTCCTTCTTTCCCCTATTCTACAAATACTCTGCTCCTTCTTTCCCCTATTCTACAAATACTCTGCTTCTTCTTTCTCCTATTCTACAAATATTCTGCTCCTTCTTTCTCCTATTCTACAAATACTCTGCTCATTCTTTCTCCTATTCTACAAATACTCTGCTCCTTCTTTCTCCTATTCTACAAATACTCTGCTCATTCTTTCTCCTATTCTACAAATACTCTGCTCATTCTTTCTCCTATTCTACAAATACTCTGCTCATTCTTTCTCCTATTCTACAAATACTCTGCTCCTTCTTTCTCCTATTCTACAAATACTCTGCTCATTCTTTCTCCTATTTTACAAATACTCTGCTCCTTCTTCCTCCTATTCTACAAATACTCTGCTCCTTCTTTCCACTATTCTACAAATACTCTGCTCCTTCTTTCTCCTATTCTACAAATACTCTGCTCCTTCTTTCCCCTATTCTACAAATACTCTGCTCCTTCTTTCCCCTATTCTACAAATACTCTGCTTCTTCTTTCTCCTATTCTACAAATATTCTGCTCCTTCTTTCTCCTATTCTACAAATACTCTGCTCATTCTTTCTCCTATTCTACACATACTCTGCTCATTCTTTCTCCTATTCTACAAATACTCTGCTCCTTCTTTCTCCTATTCTACAAATACTCTGCTCATTCTTTCTCCTATTCCACAAGTACTCTGCTCCTTCTTTCTCCTATTCTACAAATACTCTGCTCCTTCTTTCTCCTATTCTACAAGTACTCTGCTCATTCTTTCTCCTATTCTACAAATACTCTGCTCCTTCTTTCTCCTATTCTACAAATACTCTGCTCATTCTTTCTCCTATTCTACAAATACTCTGCTCATTCTTTCTCCTATTTTACAAATACTCTGCTCCTTCTTCCTCCTATTCTACAAATACTCTGCTCCTTCTTTCTCCTATTCTACAAATACTCTGCTCCTTCTTTCTCCTATTCTACAAATACTCTGCTCCTTCTTTCCCCTATTCTACAAATACTCTGCTCATTCTTTCTCCTATTCTACAAATACTCTGCTCCTTCTTTCTCCTATTCTACAAATACTCTGCTCATTCTTTCTCCTATTTTACAAATACTCTGCTCCTTCTTCCTCCTATTCTACAAATACTCTGCTCATTCTTTCCCCTATTCTACAAATACTCTGCTCCTTCTTTCCCCTATTCTACAAATACTCTGCTTCTTCTTCCTCCTATTCTACAAGTACTCTGCTCCTTCTTTCTCCTATTCTACAAATACTCTGCTCATTCTTTCTCCTATTTTACAAATACTCTGCTCCTTCTTCCTCCTATTCTACAAATACTCTGCTCCTTCTTTCCCCTATTCTACAAATACTCTGCTCCTTCTTTCCCCTATTCTACAAATACTCTGCTCCTTCTTTCCCCTATTCTACAAATACTCTGCTTCTTCTTTCTCCTATTCTACAAATATTCTGCTCCTTCTTTCTCCTATTCTACAAATACTCTGCTCATTCTTTCTCCTATTCTACAAATACTCTGCTCCTTCTTTCTCCTATTCTACAAATACTCTGCTCATTCTTTCTCCTATTCTACAAATACTCTGCTCATTCTTTCTCCTATTCTACAAATACTCTGCTCATTCTTTCTCCTATTCTACAAATACTCTGCTCCTTCTTTCTCCTATTCTACAAATACTCTGCTCATTCTTTCTCCTGTTTTACAAATACTCTGCTCCTTCTTCCTCCTATTCTACAAATACTCTGCTCCTTCTTTCCCCTATTCTACAAATACTCTGCTCCTTCTTTCTCCTATTCTACAAATACTCTGCTCCTTCTTTCCCCTATTCTACAAATACTCTGCTCCTTCTTTCCCCTATTCTACAAATACTCTGCTTCTTCTTTCTCCTATTCTACAAATATTCTGCTCCTTCTTTCTCCTATTCTACAAATACTCTGCTCATTCTTTCTCCTATTCTACAAATACTCTGCTCCTTCTTTCTCCTATTCTACAAGTACTCTGCTCATTCTTTCTCCTATTCCACAAGTACTCTGCTCATTCTTTCTCCTATTTTACAAATACTCTGCTCCTTCTTCCTCCTATTCTACAAATACTCTGCTCCTTCTTTCTCCTATTCTACAAATACTCTGCTCCTTCTTTCTCCTATTCTACAAATACTCTGCTCCTTCTTTCCCCTATTCTACAAATACTCTGCTCATTCTTTCTCCTATTCTACAAATACTCTGCTCCTTCTTTCTCCTATTCTACAAATACTCTGCTCATTCTTTCTCCTATTTTACAAATACTCTGCTCCTTCTTCCTCCTATTCTACAAATACTCTGCTCATTCTTTCCCCTATTCTACAAATACTCTGCTCCTTCTTTCCCCTATTCTACAAATACTCTGCTTCTTCTTCCTCCTATTCTACAAGTACTCTGCTCCTTCTTTCTCCTATTCTACAAATACTCTGCTCATTCTTTCTCCTATTTTACAAATACTCTGCTCCTTCTTCCTCCTATTCTACAAATACTCTGCTCCTTCTTTCCCCTATTCTACAAATACTCTGCTCCTTCTTTCCCCTATTCTACAAATACTCTGCTCCTTCTTTCCCCTATTCTACAAATACTCTGCTTCTTCTTTCTCCTATTCTACAAATATTCTGCTCCTTCTTTCTCCTATTCTACAAATACTCTGCTCATTCTTTCTCCTATTCTACAAATACTCTGCTCCTTCTTTCCCCTATTCTACAAATACTCTGCTCCTTCTTTCCCCTATTCTACAAATACTCTGCTTCTTCTTTCTCCTATTCTACAAATATTCTGCTCCTTCTTTCTCCTATTCTACAAATACTCTGCTCATTCTTTCTCCTATTCTACAAATACTCTGCTCCTTCTTTCCCCTATTCTACAAATACGCTGCTCCTTCTTTCCCCTATTCTACAAATACTCTGCTTCTTCTTTCTCCTATTCTACAAATATTCTGCTCCTTCTTTCTCCTATTCTACAAATACTCTGCTCATTCTTTCTCCTATTCTACAAATACTCTGCTCCTTCTTTCTCCTATTCTACAAGTACTCTGCTCATTCTTTCTCCTATTCCACAAGTACTCTGCTCATTCTTTCTCCTATTTTACAAATACTCTGCTCCTTCTTCCTCCTATTCTACAAATACTCTGCTCCTTCTTTCTCCTATTCTACAAATACTCTGCTCCTTCTTTCTCCTATTCTACAAATACTCTGCTCCTTCTTTCCCCTATTCTACAAATACTCTGCTCATTCTTTCTCCTATTCTACAAATACTCTGCTCCTTCTTTCTCCTATTCTACAAATACTCTGCTCATTCTTTCTCCTATTTTACAAATACTCTGCTCCTTCTTCCTCCTATTCTACAAATACTCTGCTCATTCTTTCCCCTATTCTACAAATACTCTGCTCCTTCTTTCCCCTATTCTACAAATACTCTGCTTCTTCTTCCTCCTATTCTACAAGTACTCTGCTCCTTCTTTCTCCTATTCTACAAATACTCTGCTCATTCTTTCTCCTATTTTACAAATACTCTGCTCCTTCTTCCTCCTATTCTACAAATACTCTGCTCCTTCTTTCCCCTATTCTACAAATACTCTGCTCCTTCTTTCCCCTATTCTACAAATACTCTGCTCCTTCTTTCCCCTATTCTACAAATACTCTGCTTCTTCTTTCTCCTATTCTACAAATATTCTGCTCCTTCTTTCTCCTATTCTACAAATACTCTGCTCATTCTTTCTCCTATTCTACAAATACTCTGCTCCTTCTTTCTCCTATTCTACAAATACTCTGCTCATTCTTTCTCCTATTCTACAAATACTCTGCTCATTCTTTCTCCTATTCTACAAATACTCTGCTCATTCTTTCTCCTATTCTACAAATACTCTGCTCCTTCTTTCTCCTATTCTACAAATACTCTGCTCATTCTTTCTCCTATTTTACAAATACTCTGCTCCTTCTTCCTCCTATTCTACAAATACTCTGCTCCTTCTTTCCACTATTCTACAAATACTCTGCTCCTTCTTTCTCCTATTCTACAAATACTCTGCTCCTTCTTTCCCCTATTCTACAAATACTCTGCTCCTTCTTTCCCCTATTCTACAAATACTCTGCTTCTTCTTTCTCCTATTCTACAAATATTCTGCTCCTTCTTTCTCCTATTCTACAAATACTCTGCTCATTCTTTCTCCTATTCTACACATACTCTGCTCATTCTTTCTCCTATTCTACAAATACTCTGCTCCTTCTTTCTCCTATTCTACAAATACTCTGCTCATTCTTTCTCCTATTCCACAAGTACTCTGCTCCTTCTTTCTCCTATTCTACAAATACTCTGCTCCTTCTTTCTCCTATTCTACAAGTACTCTGCTCATTCTTTCTCCTATTCTACAAATACTCTGCTCCTTCTTTCTCCTATTCTACAAATACTCTGCTCATTCTTTCTCCTATTCTACAAATACTCTGCTCATTCTTTCTCCTATTTTACAAATACTCTGCTCCTTCTTCCTCCTATTCTACAAATACTCTGCTCCTTCTTTCTCCTATTCTACAAATACTCTGCTCCTTCTTTCTCCTATTCTACAAATACTCTGCTCCTTCTTTCCCCTATTCTACAAATACTCTGCTCATTCTTTCTCCTATTCTACAAATACTCTGCTCCTTCTTTCTCCTATTCTACAAATACTCTGCTCATTCTTTCTCCTATTTTACAAATACTCTGCTCCTTCTTCCTCCTATTCTACAAATACTCTGCTCATTCTTTCCCCTATTCTACAAATACTCTGCTCCTTCTTTCCCCTATTCTACAAATACTCTGCTCATTCTTTCTCCTATTCTACAAATACTCTGCTCCTTCTTTCTCCTATTCTACAAATACTCTGCTCATTCTTTCTCCTATTTTACAAATACTCTGCTCCTTCTTCCTCCTATTCTACAAATACTCTGCTCATTCTTTCCCCTATTCTACAAATACTCTGCTCCTTCTTTCTCCTATTCTACAAATACTCTGCTCATTCTTTCTCCTATTCTACACATACTCTGCTCATTCTTTCTCCTATTCTACAAATACTCTGCTCCTTCTTTCTCCTATTCTACAAATACTCTGCTCATTCTTTCTCCTATTCCACAAGTACTCTGCTCCTTCTTTCTCCTATTCTACAAATACTCTGCTCCTTCTTTCTCCTATTCTACAAGTACTCTGCTCATTCTTTCTCCTATTCTACAAATACTCTGCTCCTTCTTTCTCCTATTCTACAAATACTCTGCTCATTCTTTCTCCTATTCTACAAATACTCTGCTCATTCTTTCTCCTATTTTACAAATACTCTGCTCCTTCTTCCTCCTATTCTACAAATACTCTGCTCCTTCTTTCTCCTATTCTACAAATACTCTGCTCCTTCTTTCTCCTATTATACAAATACTCTGCTCCTTCTTTCCCCTATTCTACAAATACTCTGCTCATTCTTTCTCCTATTCTACAAATACTCTGCTCCTTCTTTCTCCTATTCTACAAATACTCTGCTCATTCTTTCTCCTATTTTACAAATACTCTGCTCCTTCTTCCTCCTATTCTACAAATACTCTGCTCATTCTTTCCCCTATTCTACAAATACTCTGCTCCTTCTTTCCCCTATTCTACAAATACTCTGCTTCTTCTTCCTCCTATTCTACAAGTACTCTGCTCCTTCTTTCTCCTATTCTACAAATACTCTGCTCATTCTTTCTCCTATTTTACAAATACTCTGCTCCTTCTTCCTCCTATTCTACAAATACTCTGCTCCTTCTTTCCCCTATTCTACAAATACTCTGCTCCTTCTTTCCCCTATTCTACAAATACTCTGCTCCTTCTTTCCCCTATTCTACAAATACTCTGCTTCTTCTTTCTCCTATTCTACAAATATTCTGCTCCTTCTTTCTCCTATTCTACAAATACTCTGCTCATTCTTTCTCCTATTCTACAAATACTCTGCTCCTTCTTTCTCCTATTCTACAAATACTCTGCTCATTCTTTCTCCTATTCTACAAATACTCTGCTCATTCTTTCTCCTATTCTACAAATACTCTGCTCATTCTTTCTCCTATTCTACAAATACTCTGCTCCTTCTTTCTCCTATTCTACAAATACTCTGCTCATTCTTTCTCCTGTTTTACAAATACTCTGCTCCTTCTTCCTCCTATTCTACAAATACTCTGCTCCTTCTTTCCCCTATTCTACAAATACTCTGCTCCTTCTTTCTCCTATTCTACAAATACTCTGCTCCTTCTTTCCCCTATTCTACAAATACTCTGCTCCTTCTTTCCCCTATTCTACAAATACTCTGCTTCTTCTTTCTCCTATTCTACAAATATTCTGCTCCTTCTTTCTCCTATTCTACAAATACTCTGCTCATTCTTTCTCCTATTCTACAAATACTCTGCTCCTTCTTTCTCCTATTCTACAAGTACTCTGCTCATTCTTTCTCCTATTCCACAAGTACTCTGCTCATTCTTTCTCCTATTTTACAAATACTCTGCTCCTTCTTCCTCCTATTCTACAAATACTCTGCTCCTTCTTTCTCCTATTCTACAAATACTCTGCTCCTTCTTTCTCCTATTCTACAAATACTCTGCTCCTTCTTTCCCCTATTCTACAAATACTCTGCTCATTCTTTCTCCTATTCTACAAATACTCTGCTCCTTCTTTCTCCTATTCTACAAATACTCTGCTCATTCTTTCTCCTATTTTACAAATACTCTGCTCCTTCTTCCTCCTATTCTACAAATACTCTGCTCATTCTTTCCCCTATTCTACAAATACTCTGCTCCTTCTTTCCCCTATTCTACAAATACTCTGCTTCTTCTTCCTCCTATTCTACAAGTACTCTGCTCCTTCTTTCTCCTATTCTACAAATACTCTGCTCATTCTTTCTCCTATTTTACAAATACTCTGCTCCTTCTTCCTCCTATTCTACAAATACTCTGCTCCTTCTTTCCCCTATTCTACAAATACTCTGCTCCTTCTTTCCCCTATTCTACAAATACTCTGCTCCTTCTTTCCCCTATTCTACAAATACTCTGCTTCTTCTTTCTCCTATTCTACAAATATTCTGCTCCTTCTTTCTCCTATTCTACAAATACTCTGCTCATTCTTTCTCCTATTCTACAAATACTCTGCTCCTTCTTTCCCCTATTCTACAAATACTCTGCTCCTTCTTTCCCCTATTCTACAAATACTCTGCTTCTTCTTTCTCCTATTCTACAAATATTCTGCTCCTTCTTTCTCCTATTCTACAAATACTCTGCTCATTCTTTCTCCTATTCTACAAATACTCTGCTCCTTCTTTCCCCTATTCTACAAATACGCTGCTCCTTCTTTCCCCTATTCTACAAATACTCTGCTTCTTCTTTCTCCTATTCTACAAATATTCTGCTCCTTCTTTCTCCTATTCTACAAATACTCTGCTCATTCTTTCTCCTATTCTACAAATACTCTGCTCCTTCTTTCTCCTATTCTACAAGTACTCTGCTCATTCTTTCTCCTATTCCACAAGTACTCTGCTCATTCTTTCTCCTATTTTACAAATACTCTGCTCCTTCTTCCTCCTATTCTACAAATACTCTGCTCCTTCTTTCTCCTATTCTACAAATACTCTGCTCCTTCTTTCTCCTATTCTACAAATACTCTGCTCCTTCTTTCCCCTATTCTACAAATACTCTGCTCATTCTTTCTCCTATTCTACAAATACTCTGCTCCTTCTTTCTCCTATTCTACAAATACTCTGCTCATTCTTTCTCCTATTTTACAAATACTCTGCTCCTTCTTCCTCCTATTCTACAAATACTCTGCTCATTCTTTCCCCTATTCTACAAATACTCTGCTCCTTCTTTCCCCTATTCTACAAATACTCTGCTTCTTCTTCCTCCTATTCTACAAGTACTCTGCTCCTTCTTTCTCCTATTCTACAAATACTCTGCTCATTCTTTCTCCTATTTTACAAATACTCTGCTCCTTCTTCCTCCTATTCTACAAATACTCTGCTCCTTCTTTCCCCTATTCTACAAATACTCTGCTCCTTCTTTCCCCTATTCTACAAATACTCTGCTCCTTCTTTCCCCTATTCTACAAATACTCTGCTTCTTCTTTCTCCTATTCTACAAATATTCTGCTCCTTCTTTCTCCTATTCTACAAATACTCTGCTCATTCTTTCTCCTATTCTACAAATACTCTGCTCCTTCTTTCTCCTATTCTACAAATACTCTGCTCATTCTTTCTCCTATTCTACAAATACTCTGCTCATTCTTTCTCCTATTCTACAAATACTCTGCTCATTCTTTCTCCTATTCTACAAATACTCTGCTCCTTCTTTCTCCTATTCTACAAATACTCTGCTCATTCTTTCTCCTATTTTACAAATACTCTGCTCCTTCTTCCTCCTATTCTACAAATACTCTGCTCCTTCTTTCCACTATTCTACAAATACTCTGCTCCTTCTTTCTCCTATTCTACAAATACTCTGCTCCTTCTTTCCCCTATTCTACAAATACTCTGCTCCTTCTTTCCCCTATTCTACAAATACTCTGCTTCTTCTTTCTCCTATTCTACAAATATTCTGCTCCTTCTTTCTCCTATTCTACAAATACTCTGCTCATTCTTTCTCCTATTCTACACATACTCTGCTCATTCTTTCTCCTATTCTACAAATACTCTGCTCCTTCTTTCTCCTATTCTACAAATACTCTGCTCATTCTTTCTCCTATTCCACAAGTACTCTGCTCCTTCTTTCTCCTATTCTACAAATACTCTGCTCCTTCTTTCTCCTATTCTACAAGTACTCTGCTCATTCTTTCTCCTATTCTACAAATACTCTGCTCCTTCTTTCTCCTATTCTACAAATACTCTGCTCATTCTTTCTCCTATTCTACAAATACTCTGCTCATTCTTTCTCCTATTTTACAAATACTCTGCTCCTTCTTCCTCCTATTCTACAAATACTCTGCTCCTTCTTTCTCCTATTCTACAAATACTCTGCTCCTTCTTTCTCCTATTCTACAAATACTCTGCTCCTTCTTTCCCCTATTCTACAAATACTCTGCTCATTCTTTCTCCTATTCTACAAATACTCTGCTCCTTCTTTCTCCTATTCTACAAATACTCTGCTCATTCTTTCTCCTATTTTACAAATACTCTGCTCCTTCTTCCTCCTATTCTACAAATACTCTGCTCATTCTTTCCCCTATTCTACAAATACTCTGCTCCTTCTTTCCCCTATTCTACAAATACTCTGCTTCTTCTTCCTCCTATTCTACAAGTACTCTGCTCCTTCTTTCTCCTATTCTACAAATACTCTGCTCATTCTTTCTCCTATTTTACAAATACTCTGCTCCTTCTTCCTCCTATTCTACAAATACTCTGCTCCTTCTTTCCCCTATTCTACAAATACTCTGCTCCTTCTTTCCCCTATTCTACAAATACTCTGCTCCTTCTTTCCCCTATTCTACAAATACTCTGCTTCTTCTTTCTCCTATTCTACAAATATTCTGCTCCTTCTTTCTCCTATTCTACAAATACTCTGCTCATTCTTTCTCCTATTCTACAAATACTCTGCTCCTTCTTTCTCCTATTCTACAAATACTCTGCTCATTCTTTCTCCTATTCTACAAATACTCTGCTCATTCTTTCTCCTATTCTACAAATACTCTGCTCATTCTTTCTCCTATTCTACAAATACTCTGCTCCTTCTTTCTCCTATTCTACAAATACTCTGCTCATTCTTTCTCCTGTTTTACAAATACTCTGCTCCTTCTTCCTCCTATTCTACAAATACTCTGCTCCTTCTTTCCCCTATTCTACAAATACTCTGCTCCTTCTTTCTCCTATTCTACAAATACTCTGCTCCTTCTTTCCCCTATTCTACAAATACTCTGCTCCTTCTTTCCCCTATTCTACAAATACTCTGCTTCTTCTTTCTCCTATTCTACAAATATTCTGCTCCTTCTTTCTCCTATTCTACAAATACTCTGCTCATTCTTTCTCCTATTCTACAAATACTCTGCTCCTTCTTTCTCCTATTCTACAAGTACTCTGCTCATTCTTTCTCCTATTCCACAAGTACTCTGCTCCTTCTTTCTCCTATTCTACAAATACTCTGCTCCTTCTTTCTCCTATTCTACAAATACTCTGCTCCTTCTTTCTCTTATTCTGCAAGTACTCTGCTCCTTCTTCCTCCTATTCTACAAGTACTCTGCTCCTTCTTTCTCCTATTATACAAATACTCTGCTCCTTCTTTCTCCTATTCTACAAATACTCTGCTCCTTCTTTCTCTTATTCTGCAAATACTCTGCTCCTTCTTCCTCCTATTCTACAAGTACTCTGCTCCTTCTTTCTCCTATTCTACAAATACTCTGCTCCTTCTTTCTCCTATTCTACAAGTACTCTGCTCCTTCTTTCTCCTATTCCACAAGTACTCTGCTCCTTCTTTCTCCTATTCTACAAATACTCTGCTCCTTCTTTCTCCTATTCTACAAATACTCTGCTCCTCCTTTCTCCTATTCTACAAATACTCTGCTCCTTCTTTCTCCTATTCTACAAGTACTCTGCTCCTTCTTTCTCCTATTCCACAAGTACTCTGCTCCTTCTTTCTCCTATTCTACAAATACTCTGCTCCTTCTTTCTCCTATTATACAAATACTCTGCTCCTTCTTTCTCCTATTCTACAAATACTCTGCAAATACTCTGCTCCTTCTTCCTCCTATTCTACAAGTACTCTGCTCCTTCTTTCTCCTATTCTACAAATACTCTGCTCCTTCTTTCTCCTATTCTACAAATACTCTGCTCCTTCTTTCTCCAATTATACAAATACTCTGCTCCTTCTTTCTCCAATTATACAAGTACTCTGCTCCTTCTTTCTCCTATTCTACAAATACTCTGCTCATTCTTTCTCCTATTCTACAAATACTCTGCTCCTTCTTTCTCCTATTCTACAAGTACTCTGCTCCTTCTTTCTCCTATTCCACAAGTACTCTGCTCCTTCTTTCTCCTATTCTACAAATACTCTGCTCCTTCTTTCTCCTATTCTACAAATACTCTGCTCCTTCTTTCTCTTATTCTGCAAGTACTCTGCTCCTTCTTCCTCCTATTCTACAAGTACTCTGCTCCTTCTTTCTCCTATTATACAAATACTCTGCTCCTTCTTTCTCCTATTCTACAAATACTCTGCTCCTTCTTTCTCTTATTCTGCAAATACTCTGCTCCTTCTTCCTCCTATTCTACAAGTACTCTGCTCCTTCTTTCTCCTATTCTACAAATACTCTGCTCCTTCTTTCTCCTATTCTACAAATACTCTGCTCCTTCTTTCTCCAATTATACAAATACTCTGCTCCTTCTTTCTCCAATTATACAAATACTCTGCTCCTCCTTTCTCCTATTATACAAATACTCTGCTCCTCCTTTCTCCTATTCTACAAATACTCTGCTCCTTCTTTCTCCTATTCTACAAATACTCTGCTCCTCCTTTCTCCTATTCTACAAATACTCTGCTCCTTCTTCCTCCTATTCTACAAATACTCTGCTCCTTCTTCCTCCTATTCTACAAATACTCTGCTCCTTCTTTCTCCTATTCTACAAATACTCTGCTCATTCTTTCTCCTATTCTACAAATACTCTGCTCCTTCTTTCTCCTATTCTACAAATACTCTGCTCATTCTTTCTCCTATTCTACAAATACTCTGCTCCTCCTTTCTCCTATTCTACAAATACTCTGCTCCTTCTTCCTCCTATTCTACAAATACTCTGCTCCTTCTTCCTCCTATTCTACAAATACTCTGCTCCTTCTTTCTCCTATTCTACAAATACTCTGCTCATTCTTTCTCCTATTCTACAAATACTCTGCTCCTTCTTTCTCCTATTTTACAAATACTCTGCTCATTCTTTCTCCTATTCTACAAATACTCTGCTCCTTCTTTCTCCTATTCTACAAGTACTCTGCTCCTTCTTTCTCCTATTCCACAAGTACTCTGCTCCTTCTTTCTCCTATTCTACAAATACTCTGCTCCTTCTTTCTCCTATTCTACAAATACTCTGCTCCTTCTTTCTCTTATTCTGCAAGTACTCTGCTCCTTCTTCCTCCTATTCTACAAGTACTCTGCTCCTTCTTTCTCCTATTATACAAATACTCTGCTCCTTCTTTCTCCTATTCTACAAATACTCTGCTCCTTCTTTCTCTTATTCTGCAAGTACTCTGCTCCTTCTTCCTCCTATTCTACAAGTACTCTGCTCCTTCTTTCTCCTATTATACAAATACTCTGCTCCTTCTTTCTCCAATTATACAAATACTCTGCTCCTTCTTCCTCCTATTCTACAAGTACTCTGCTCCTCCTTTCTCCTATTCTACAAATACTCTGCTCCTTCTTTCTCATATTCTACAAATACTCTGCTCCTCCTTTCTCCTATTCTACAAATACTCTGCTCCTTCTTTCCCCTATTCTACAAATACTCTGCTTCTTCTTTCTCCTATTCTACAAATATTCTGCTCCTTCTTTCTCCTATTCTACAAATACTCTGCTCATTCTTTCTCCTATTCTACAAATACTCTGCTCCTTCTTTCTCCTATTCTACAAGTACTCTGCTCATTCTTTCTCCTATTCCACAAGTACTCTGCTCCTTCTTTCTCCTATTCTACAAATACTCTGCTCCTTCTTTCTCCTATTCTACAAATACTCTGCTCCTTCTTTCTCTTATTCTGCAAGTACTCTGCTCCTTCTTCCTCCTATTCTACAAGTACTCTGCTCCTTCTTTCTCCTATTATACAAATACTCTGCTCCTTCTTTCTCCTATTCTACAAATACTCTGCTCCTTCTTTCTCTTATTCTGCAAATACTCTGCTCCTTCTTCCTCCTATTCTACAAGTACTCTGCTCCTTCTTTCTCCTATTCTACAAATACTCTGCTCCTTCTTTCTCCTATTCTACAAGTACTCTGCTCCTTCTTTCTCCTATTCCACAAGTACTCTGCTCCTTCTTTCTCCTATTCTACAAATACTCTGCTCCTTCTTTCTCCTATTCTACAAATACTCTGCTCCTCCTTTCTCCTATTCTACAAATACTCTGCTCCTTCTTTCTCCTATTCTACAAGTACTCTGCTCCTTCTTTCTCCTATTCCACAAGTACTCTGCTCCTTCTTTCTCCTATTCTACAAATACTCTGCTCCTTCTTTCTCCTATTATACAAATACTCTGCTCCTTCTTTCTCCTATTCTACAAATACTCTGCAAATACTCTGCTCCTTCTTCCTCCTATTCTACAAGTACTCTGCTCCTTCTTTCTCCTATTCTACAAATACTCTGCTCCTTCTTTCTCCTATTCTACAAATACTCTGCTCCTTCTTTCTCCAATTATACAAATACTCTGCTCCTTCTTTCTCCAATTATACAAGTACTCTGCTCCTTCTTTCTCCTATTCTACAAATACTCTGCTCATTCTTTCTCCTATTCTACAAATACTCTGCTCCTTCTTTCTCCTATTCTACAAGTACTCTGCTCCTTCTTTCTCCTATTCCACAAGTACTCTGCTCCTTCTTTCTCCTATTCTACAAATACTCTGCTCCTTCTTTCTCCTATTCTACAAATACTCTGCTCCTTCTTTCTCTTATTCTGCAAGTACTCTGCTCCTTCTTCCTCCTATTCTACAAGTACTCTGCTCCTTCTTTCTCCTATTATACAAATACTCTGCTCCTTCTTTCTCCTATTCTACAAATACTCTGCTCCTTCTTTCTCTTATTCTGCAAATACTCTGCTCCTTCTTCCTCCTATTCTACAAGTACTCTGCTCCTTCTTTCTCCTATTCTACAAATACTCTGCTCCTTCTTTCTCCTATTCTACAAATACTCTGCTCCTTCTTTCTCCAATTATACAAATACTCTGCTCCTTCTTTCTCCAATTATACAAATACTCTGCTCCTCCTTTCTCCTATTATACAAATACTCTGCTCCTCCTTTCTCCTATTCTACAAATACTCTGCTCCTTCTTTCTCCTATTCTACAAATACTCTGCTCCTCCTTTCTCCTATTCTACAAATACTCTGCTCCTTCTTCCTCCTATTCTACAAATACTCTGCTCCTTCTTCCTCCTATTCTACAAATACTCTGCTCCTTCTTTCTCCTATTCTACAAATACTCTGCTCATTCTTTCTCCTATTCTACAAATACTCTGCTCCTTCTTTCTCCTATTCTACAAATACTCTGCTCATTCTTTCTCCTATTCTACAAATACTCTGCTCCTCCTTTCTCCTATTCTACAAATACTCTGCTCCTTCTTCCTCCTATTCTACAAATACTCTGCTCCTTCTTCCTCCTATTCTACAAATACTCTGCTCCTTCTTTCTCCTATTCTACAAATACTCTGCTCATTCTTTCTCCTATTCTACAAATACTCTGCTCCTTCTTTCTCCTATTTTACAAATACTCTGCTCCTTCTTTCTCCTATTCTACAAATACTCTGCTCCTTCTTTCTCCTATTCTACAAATACTCTGCTCCTTCTTTCTCTTATTCTGCAAGTACTCTGCTCCTTCTTCCTCCTATTCTACAAGTACTCTGCTCCTTCTTTCTCCTATTATACAAATACTCTGCTCCTTCTTTCTCCTATTCTACAAATACTCTGCTCCTTCTTTCTCTTATTCTGCAAATACTCTGCTCCTTCTTCCTCCTATTCTACAAGTACTCTGCTCCTTCTTTCTCCTATTCTACAAATACTCTGCTCCTTCTTTCTCCTATTCTACAAATACTCTGCTCCTTCTTTCTCCAATTATACAAATACTCTGCTCCTTCTTTCTCCAATTATACAAATACTCTGCTCCTCCTTTCTCCTATTATACAAATACTCTGCTCCTCCTTTCTCCTATTCTACAAATACTCTGCTCCTTCTTTCTCCTATTCTACAAATACTCTGCTCCTCCTTTCTCCTATTCTACAAATACTCTGCTCCTTCTTCCTCCTATTCTACAAATACTCTGCTCCTTCTTCCTCCTATTCTACAAATACTCTGCTCCTTCTTTCTCCTATTCTACAAATACTCTGCTCATTCTTTCTCCTATTCTACAAATACTCTGCTCCTTCTTTCTCCTATTCTACAAATACTCTGCTCATTCTTTCTCCTATTCTACAAATACTCTGCTCCTCCTTTCTCCTATTCTACAAATACTCTGCTCCTTCTTCCTCCTATTCTACAAATACTCTGCTCCTTCTTCCTCCTATTCTACAAATACTCTGCTCCTTCTTTCTCCTATTCTACAAATACTCTGCTCATTCTTTCTCCTATTCTACAAATACTCTGCTCCTTCTTTCTCCTATTTTACAAATACTCTGCTCATTCTTTCTCCTATTCTACAAATACTCTGCTCCTTCTTTCTCCTATTCTACAAGTACTCTGCTCCTTCTTTCTCCTATTCCACAAGTACTCTGCTCCTTCTTTCTCCTATTCTACAAATACTCTGCTCCTTCTTTCTCCTATTCTACAAATACTCTGCTCCTTCTTTCTCTTATTCTGCAAGTACTCTGCTCCTTCTTCCTCCTATTCTACAAGTACTCTGCTCCTTCTTTCTCCTATTATACAAATACTCTGCTCCTTCTTTCTCCTATTCTACAAATACTCTGCTCCTTCTTTCTCTTATTCTGCAAGTACTCTGCTCCTTCTTCCTCCTATTCTACAAGTACTCTGCTCCTTCTTTCTCCTATTATACAAATACTCTGCTCCTTCTTTCTCCAATTATACAAATACTCTGCTCCTTCTTCCTCCTATTCTACAAGTACTCTGCTCCTCCTTTCTCCTATTCTACAAATACTCTGCTCCTTCTTTCTCATATTCTACAAATACTCTGCTCCTCCTTTCTCCTATTCTACAAATACTCTGCTCCTTCTTCCTCCTATTCTACAAATACTCTGCTCCTTCTTCCTCATATTCTACAAATACTCTGCTCCTTCTTTCTCCTATTCTACAAATACTCTGCTCATTCTTTCTCCTATTCTACAAATACTCTGCTCCTTCTTTCTCCTATTCTACAAATACTCTGCTCATTCTTTCTCCTATTCTACAAATACTCTGCTCCTTCTTTCTCCTATTCTACAAGTACCCTGCTCCTTCTTTCTCCTATTCCACAAGTACTCTGCTCCTTCTTTCTCCTATTCTACAAATACTCTGCTCCTTCTTTCTCCTATTCTACAAATACTCTGCTCCTTCTTTCTCTTATTCTGCAAGTACTCTGCTCCTTCTTCCTCCTATTCTACAAGTACTCTGCTCCTTCTTTCTCCTATTATACAAATACTCTGCTCCTTCTTTCTCCTATTCTACAAATACTCTGCTCCTTCTTTCTCCTATTCTGCAAGTACTCTGCTCCTTCTTCCTCCTATTCTACAAGTACTCTGCTCCTTCTTTCTCCTATTATACAAATACTCTGCTCCTTCTTTCCCCTATTCTACAAATACTCTGCTCCTTCTTTCTCCAATTATACAAATACTCTGCTCCTTCTTTCTCCTATTATACAAATACTCTGCTCCTCCTTTCTCCTATTCTACAAATACTCTGCTCCTTCTTTCTCCTATTCTACAAATACTCTGCTTCTTCTTTCTCCTATTCTACAAATACTCTGCTCCTTCTTTCTCCTATTCTACAAATACTCTGCTCCTCCTTTCTCCTATTCTACAAATACTCTGCTCCTTCTTCCTCCTATTCTACAAATACTCTGCTCCTTCTTCCTCCTATTCCACAAGTACTCTGCTCCTTCTTTCTCCTATTCTACAAATACTCTGCTCCTTCTTTCTCCTATTCTACAAATACTCTGCTCCTTCTTTCTCTTATTCTGCAAGTACTCTGCTCCTTCTTCCTCCTATTCTACAAATACTCTGCTCCGTCTTTCTCCAATTATACAAATACTCTGCTCCTTCTTTCTCCTATTATACAAATACTCTGCTCCTCCTTTCTCCTATTCTACAAATACTCTGCTCCTTCTTTCTCCTATTCTACAAATACTCTGCTTCTTCTTTCTCCTATTCTACAAATACTCTGCTCCTTCTTTCTCCTATTCTACAAATACTCTGCTCCTCCTTTCTCCTATTCTACAAATACTCTGCTCCTTCTTTCTCCTATTCTACACGTACTCTGCTCCTTCTTTCTCCTATTCTACAAGTACTCTGCTCCTTCTTTCTCCTATTCTACAAATACTCTGCTCCTTCTTTCTCCTATTCTACAAGTACTCTGCTCCTTCTTTCTCCTATTCCACAAGTACTCTGCTCCTTCTTTCTCCTATTCTACAAATACTCTGCTCCTTCTTTCTCCTATTATACAAATACTCTGCTCCTCCTTTCTCCTATTCTACAAATACTCTGCTCCTCCTTTCTCCTATTCTACAAATACTCTGCTCCTTCTTTCTCCTATTCTACAAGTACTCTGCTCCTTCTTTCTCCTATTATACAAATACTCTGCTCCTTCTTTCTCCTATTCTACAAATACTCTGCTCCTTCTTTCTCCTATTCTACAAATACTCTGCTCCTTCTTTCTCCTATTCTACAAATACTCTGCTCCTTCTTCCTCCTATTCTACAAATACTCTGCTCCTTCTTCCTCCTATTCTACAAATACTCTGCTCCTTCTTCCTCCTATTCTACAAATACTCTGCTCCTTCTTTCTCCTATTCTACAAGTACTCTGCTCCTTCTTTCTCCTATTCTACAAGTACTCTGCTCCTTCTTTCACCATTTTTACGAGTACTCTGCTCCTTCTTTCTCCTATTCTACAAGTACTCTGCTCCTTCTTTCACCATTTTTACGAGTACTCTGCTCCTCCTTTCTCCTATTCTACAAATACTCTGCTCCTTCTTCCTCCTATTCTACAAATACTCTGCTCCTTCTTCCTCCTATTCCACAAGTACTCTGCTCCTTCTTTCTCCTATTCTACAAATACTCTGCTCCTTCTTTCTCCTATTCTGCAAATACTCTGCTCCTTCTTTCTCTTATTCTGCAAGTACTCTGCTCCTTCTTCCTCCTATTCTACAAATACTCTGCTCCTTCTTTCTCCAATTATACAAATACTCTGCTCCTTCTTTCTCCTATTATACAAATACTCTGCTCCTCCTTTCTCCTATTCTACAAATACTCTGCTCCTCCTTTCTCCTATTCTACAAATACTCTGCTCCTTCTTTCTCCTATTCTACAAATACTCTGCTCCTTCTTTCTCCTATTCTACACGTACTCTGCTCCTTCTTTCTCCTATTCTACAAGTACTCTGCTCCTTCTTTCTCCTATTCTACAAATACTCTGCTCCTTCTTTCTCCTATTCTACAAGTACTCTGCTCCTTCTTTCTCCTATTCCACAAGTACTCTGCTCCTTCTTTCTCCTATTCTACAAATACTCTGCTCCTTCTTTCTCCTATTATACAAATACTCTGCTCCTCCTTTCTCCTATTCTACAAATACTCTGCTCCTCCTTTCTCCTATTCTACAAATACTCTGCTCCTTCTTTCTCCTATTCTACAAGTACTCTGCTCCTTCTTTCTCCTATTATACAAATACTCTGCTCCTTCTTTCTCCTATTCTACAAATACTCTGCTCCTTCTTTCTCCTATTCTACAAATACTCTGCTCCTTCTTTCTCCTATTCTACAAATACTCTGCTCCTTCTTTCTCCTATTCTACAAATACTCTGCTCCTTCTTCCTCCTATTCTACAAATACTCTGCTCCTTCTTCCTCCTATTCTACAAATACTCTGCTCCTTCTTCCTCCTATTCTACAAATACTCTGCTCCTTCTTTCTCCTATTCTACAAGTACTCTGCTCCTTCTTTCTCCTATTCTACAAGTACTCTGCTCCTTCTTTCACCATTTTTACGAGTACTCTGCTCCTTCTTTCTCCTATTCTACAAGTACTCTGCTCCTTCTTTCACCATTTTTACGAGTACTCTGCTCCTTCTTTCTCCTATCTTAAAAACCCTCTACCCCTTCTTTCTCTTTTTTACAAGTGCTACACTCCCTGCTATCGTGTATCCCCCTACTCCAACTCCTCCGCTACCTCTACACGCTTGTTACACTCCTTTGCGTGTGCGCGCATCTGTGCACTCGCATCAGCACGCCCGCACTTCCTGCTAGCCACTGAGTGCGCAAGAGATGAATAGAGCGTTCATCTCTCTGGATAGAGGGAGGATTCTGCTTGTGCCGTAGAACCCACTACTGCCCACTTGGAATCCTGAAACACCCACTAGTGGGCGGTAGGGACCAGGTTGACGACCCATGGTTTAAAAACAGATATAATGGAAGGTTAGAGGAGATGCATTTTCTTGCACTTTTCCTGGGTTTATGGGATTATGAGGAAAAAAAAGAATCAGTTCATGAAAAATAAATTAAATTGTGACAGAAAACGGAAATTTGATGGAGAATCGAACCTCACTCCGCTGGTCTTGTCCAAATCAGAGCTCAAATTCCCAGGTTTATTAAAAAAAAAAAATGCATTTGAAAGTAAGGAAATTTATAGAAATGTATATATTTAAAAGGTTTTGATATATATTTGTTTTGTTTGTGTCCTTGCACAGTCATCGCGCCGTGCCAAAGATGGCGTCCTGCGCAGTTCATAGTTGCTGAGTAAATCAGTGTCATTAATTCCTGGAACGCACTGATGCTCGCAGGGAAAACAGAAGGTGACTTTTCTGTGATGTATTATAATGAAAGGGCAGGCGTTGCCGAGGAAACACAAATGTTAAAAATGCAAAAAAAAAAACCACATTAAAAAAAAAAAAAAAAAACTCCAATAAACTGCAGAGTCTTCAGGGAGCAAAACCCACCGTGATCTTGACGTGGACGTCATGTATAAACACAATAAACATGAGATTAAAATTGCCTGGGGGGTTTGCAACTTAATAAAACTTAATATTCCTCGAGAAAATAAATGTGCATTTCTGTCACCCCCCCTCTCCCCCCCTCCTTTTTCTTTTCCTTTTGGTCTGATTTACACCTTTTTTTTCCAACTCAACAAGCCCAGATGACAATTTTCTTTTGTGTTTTCTTCTATTGGAGTATCGTAGGTCGATGAAAAGAATTGCAAAGTATGAATTGCCCATCACTGTGGCTTTCACAGGGTTAATTGCTTTCTGCATGTTTCTATTATCCTTCGGGCTGGCTGCCTCCATCACCCTTTACTATTTACACCAATGACAGCTGGAGCAGCCGGCCCGGGCTCCTCTACAAAGCCTATTACCATCGCACGCTCTCCCCAGTTAATGAGGGCTGCATTCTGAGGCCCAAGCCCCTCCCAGAAGTGTGGCGATGGTTTTTTTTCATCCAACGCGGCCTTCTGATTGGCTGCAGCCAATGGTTATTGACAGGTCAGCCTCCGACCATTCGTGTAAAAGATGGAGGATACTCGTAAAGTCCATATATCTCGTAAAGTGGAGAAATCACAGCGTAAACCAATGCTTTTTATGTATAATCCCAATGAAGGCATTTTACTAAACTCTGAATTATGTTAAAATTAAATAGGCAAAAATGTGATCCGAGAAAAGTCAGCCATAGATACAGTTTGTCTGTTTTAGCCCAAATCTTACCATTTCGATATCAAGCACGGGTTTAGTGACTAATGCCTGATAAGGTAAAATCTGAAAACACCCGGAATGTGATTGTGAGCTCAATGGCCAAGTACATAGTATCCCACGTAAATGGTACAAATTAACTTGCACATTATTTCCCGACCAAATTATTCTCTAAAGAGTGAATTGTCAGGAATTCAGAAATAACCAAACTATATTCAATTCGGTTGTTTTGGCCCAAAGTTTGATACTAACTTTAAATGTTCTATGAATTCCTGGCACGTCACATTTTAGTGAATAACTTTGTCAGCTGAAGCAGCACGGCAGGATTTGCTACATGAAATAAAACATGTTTTTTGTACATATTTTATATTTCTCTTTGCTGTGTTTATTAATAATATTTTATGTGTGGCTCTTCGTCTCTCCTATCTCATTTCCAGGGGACCTGCTCACTCTTTCAGTGGGAAGAATGAACCCTTTAAGGAGCATGTCATATTAGGTTATATTGGAATAAGCTGGTCAGTCGATGCACTTTAAGGGAACATTTGGGGGGTTTGTGGTCTGAAAGAAATCTCTTTCTTCACTTCATGTTTATGAAAAGTTTTGGAAACAAAGTGAGGTTGGTTGTCAGCCCAAACCAAGAGATAATTAATTAATACCAAGAGTTAACTTCCTCTCCCAATAGCCACCGGCCGGATCTGCTCTTTGTGTGAACGTCCTGAGTGCTGAGAGAGTTTGTATAGCATCCTTAGTCAGTGTCAGCATCTGTGCAGACTGAATCCTTTATTAGAGAGGCAGATGTACAGAGAGACATCACAACGTGTATTAATACAGCATTCACATTCCCACATCCAGCCTGCCTTCTATCTATCTATCGATCTATCTATCTCTCAATCTATCTATCTATCTCTATCTATCTATATAGTTATCTATCACTCAATCAATCTATCAATCTATCTCTATCTATCTATCTATCTATCTATCACTCAATCTATCTATCTCTCAATCTATCTATCTATCTATCTATCTATCTATCTCGATCTATCTATATAGTTATCTATCACTCAATCAATCTATCTATCTATCTATCTATATAGTTATCTATCACTCAATCTATCTATCTATCTATCTATCTATCACTCAATCTATCTACCTGTCTCTCAATCTATCTATCTATCTCTCAATCTATCTATCTCTCAATCAATCTATCTATCTCTCAATCTATCTATCTATCTATCTATCTATATATTTATCTATCTATCACACAATCTATCAATCTCTCAATCAATCTCTCAATCACTCTATCACTCTATATATCTATTTATCTATTTATCCATCCATCCATACATCTATATTAACGAAGAGTACAGTTTGTTCTATTCCTTCTGAGATGTGAAATGGTCACGCTGGGGGTAGAAAGCCTCATTCTTTCTAAGAATTATCTAACAGTTATGCTGTAATGTAACAGGAAATAATAGATCTTTTAAGCCAGAATTGTAAAACTCCTCCTGTAAGGTGTTCATGGACTAACACTAATTATGGGAGGGGGAGTATAACAATATATAGGGGGGCCGTAGTATGACAAACCCCTGTAATAATGTCCACTGAAGCTACGTCTCTGGCTGAGCGCGGTGAGTTTCTAGAATATTTATGCCGCATACATTATAAAGACACTATGTATGAAATGTTAGATACTATTAGACCGTGTTAGGGGGAGAGGGGGGACTTTTGCCCTGGCTAATGGTTTCTCTATATGTTAGGGGGAGAGGGGGGACTTCGGCCCTGGCTAATGGTTTCTCTATATGTTAGGGGGAGAGAGGGGACTTCGGCCCTGGCTAATGGTTTCTCTATATGTTAGGGGGAGAGGGGGGACTTCGGCCCTGGCTAATGGTTTCTCTATATGTTAGGGGGATTGGGGGGACTTCGGCCCTGGCTAATGGTTTCTCTATATGTTAGGGGGAGAGGGGGGACTTCGGCCCTGGCTAATGGTTTCTCTATATGTTAGGGGGATTGGGGGGACTTCGGCCCTGGCTAATGGTTTCTCTATATGTTAGGGGGAGAGGGGGGACTTCGGCCCTGGCTAATGGTTTCTCTATATGTTAGGGGGAGAGGGGGGACTTCGGCCCTGGCTAATGGTTTCTCTCTGCAGGTCTCTCATCCTCTGTCCATGTCTCCTGTATACAGTTGCTGATTAAAGTAGCCGTTTGGAAGAATCCCACAACTATTAGCCATAGATGGGCAATGTAAAATGAAGTTGTACAGAAAGGTTACTTATAATCTACTAACAACCAATTTATGTGAATTCAGTTAAAGAGTTACTCCAAGAATCATGAGCACTGTAGCCTGCTTTATAGCCCGATTTAGAGCCTGCTGTAGTTTATATGATGCTCGGAGTACCCTGGCACGCTGCCCTGGTAATGGGGCAAACTGTTCAGCATTGGTTACAGCTCAGGCAGCCAAGGAGTTAAATTTGCTATGTGAAGCGTTTTATAGCAAAACATGCCAGGCACCACCACCACTTCAAATCACTGAAGTGATTATGGTGTGTGTAGTAACCGTTTAAGGAACCATTTCTACTTTTACTGTGAAAGGGACGATGTATTGAAATAATAAGATGCTCAGAATTCTGCACCTCCTGATGTGGAGAGACCTCACTGCAGAAGATGCAAAGCTTTGCAGCAAATGCTGATCCGTCAGAAATGAAATGTTCATTTCTTTATTTTATTTTTTTTTACTTGTTATTTTTCCATATTTTAATGCATTATCTATATAACACAGAGAAAGCCAAGCGCTCTGTGTTCAAGGGATTTCAAGCGCTATGGACCATACCAGTAAGGAAACAGAGATGGGGTGGGAGAGACTTTAACTCAACATTATGTATAGGCACAGCAGGTCTGCTTGGAGTTACTATAATCTAAGGAATCCCCCCCACATTATTAATGGATAAATCCTTAGCAATTCACATTCAAGTAGACCTTGCCTAATAAATCAGAAAGGACTCAGCTTGCTGTGTGGGATTCACATTTTATTCTTCTAACAGTTTTTAACCCCTTAAGGACACATGACGGAAATATTCCGTCATGATTCCCTTTTATTCCAGAAGTTGTGTCCTTAAGAGGTTAATGACCCACAGCGGTGCAGATGTACTATCCCCAGGACCTACCTGAATTAATGCACAAACTTACCATTTACAGGAAGAATGTGGCCCCTAATTCTTAAAAAATGACACACCCCTTGCAAGTATATCGTCTAAACCTGCCTGAGAGCTTCCTAAGGGATGTATTCACTAAAACACGCACTGCAATGAATCCACATATGACAACTTACCATACGGGTACGGTTTGGTGAATAAAAACTGCAAATAAAAATGATCGTCATTCGATGTAGCCTATCCTTTACATTCGCTAAGTGTACTGCGCTCCAGCGTAGGCTGGTGCTTTTTAAATAATAACATTACAATTTTGGAATATCTCAGAACTCTGCAAAACTCGCACAGCACCACCAATCCGGGGTTACTGAAGGCTCTCTCGTAACTTTAAAGTTTTTACATTTATCTCGGGAGAGATAATAAATGATTCATTTTGGAGGAAAGCTGCCTTAATTTCACTTTTCCCAGTTTGTTCTATCAGCGCTGACGCTTTACTACTGTCTCCAATAAATGATTAGCGTCGGCGGCTGATTTTATTTTTGCCTCTCTGTTAAACACTGGGTCCCCGGCGCCTGTGTCATTTATTTAACTTTGACCAAAACTAAAAGGTTTGTAAGAAAATCCTAAAGACTCCATAACGACTGAACCCAAGCGATAAAAAGAATTAAACCTTAAAACGATGTATTTTTTTCCCAGCCCCGCAATCAGGGGTTACATTCCCTCGACATGTGCCGAATCATTTGCAGAATTAGTGATTGGGGTGGCAGGTGCGAGGTTCCGACAGCTATTTAGGGCCCCAGTGCATGTTACAGGGGATACAATCTCTGTATCTCTCTCTCTCCTGTCATGGGGTCCGCTGCCCGCGTCGTATAGTTTTTTTTTATTGTTAGAATAAACGAACATCTTAGTGTCAATTTCAACAACAAAATAGTCATGCATGGGGGGAGATAAAGAGGGTCTACTGAGTATTTTAGCTCGCACAAAGGAGCTTGCAGTGGAACGAACGCCGGCGATACCTGACGATACGAGATAACAGCCATGCAGCAGGGAGGGGCCGGCCTTTCTGTGCTTTTTATTATTTTATTTGAGTAGCATTCATTCTCCGAGCACACAAGAGTCAACAAACGTAATAAGCAGAATCCATTTCAGCCCTGCGGCCTGCCATGGCAACCGAAGATGATGAGTGAAAAGGGGGGGGAGGGCCCCCTTCTCTATAGCTCAAACATCATTATCCGCAGAGCCATCTGCTGGAAGCTAGAACTGTTCCAGGCTCATTTGAATAAAGTGAAGCCTTGAAATGTTTGTTTGGTGATTTTGTCCACACGAGCTCCTACACAAAGATCCAGTGGCTGCGCTGGAGCAGCGAGTAGGTCTGCGGTGGGATAGCGCTGTAACGAGGCCTTTAACCCCTTAAGGACACATGACATGTCTGACATGTAATGATTCCCTTTTATTCCAGAAGTTTGGTCCTTAAGGGGTTAAAGATCTGTTCAGAACAAGACTTTAAACGAGGCTTTAGTCCCAGGAGCCATGAGTACACAAGCTTTTATACTCATATACAAACCCACTCAAAGCTTGGCAGTGTGATCAGTGCTTTACAAAGTATAGTCCGTGTGACGCTGTAACGGCGCTGGGCTGGTAGGAAGTCAGACTCATTATTAACACCGACACTTTACACGATATCACGCAGGTTAGGGGTACATTAGGATAGATTTAGGGGTGCATAGAGTTAGTGGGTACTTATTCGCCGAAGTGGGATTTGTTGGGATTTCAAAATGAATTTCCATTTTTAGTCGAATATAACTGAAATGAAAGCATAACTAACTTTTTCAAATATACTTTTTTTGGTCTAAAATTTTAAATTCAAGAGTCTTTGGCAATTCACGTTTTAGAAAATAACCCTGCTCGTGCAACTATAATATGGAGTAATGGGAGTTGCAGTCCACAGCATTTGTACTGGCCACAAGGATTGCATGATACATTGCCGGGCTAGGTTTAGGATCAGAGGCCATTTAAGGTTAGGGGATACTTGCTTCAAGATGCTGTGAACTTTAACTCCTACCACTCTCAGCCAAGGAGAAACCTAACTGAGAGTGACTGAAGTTGCAGTTCGCAACATCTTCACTGTCCACCAGATTTATGCGTTAAGGGTACACTGCTGGATTAGGGGGTTGTGATGAGTAACTCCTATCACTCTGAGCCAGGCAAAGATAGAACACTGGACATCTGAGACCGGAAGGATTGTAATGGAGTGATGTTTTCCAGACTCAGTTACCAGATGACTATGTTTGTATGTTACTCTCTCATCTCCACAGCCAGCGATCTGTGGCTTTGTCATGTATTTACATACAGCAGCTGCTCTGGCGATTTACGTAATTATTAATTAATCATAAACCAGAACTTGTACAGTGCGGCGAACCGTAACTAGCCTAATGTGACTAGGAGCTAGAGACCCAGCGAGGTGCAAGTTAGACATTGCTCTCAGCCAATAGGAGAGAGAATCCCTATCTTAGCGGATTCCCATTGGCTGCACGCAGTGAGGAGACGCACACAGTGTGTGTGTATGAATGACCTGCACCAGTTCAGCAATTTCATTTAAATGTTTTATTACGAATATTAAATATTTATCATTTTACTTGTAATAAAGAGTGTAATGAAATAGTTTTCTTCACCAGAAAAACGCAATATGTCAAAATGTTTAAATAAAATATTCATAATGTTTATTAAAAATGCCTTTATTTGTGCCCCTTGTGGAGATTATTATAAATAAGCTAAAAAAACCCGACAAGGTGCTAAATAAAAATGGACACGGAAAAAACGTGCGAGGCTCAACAGAATTAAAGTGTGAAACTGCGAACACACGCCCCTTGCGGAGAAGTGGGCCTATTTAATCTGGCGACCATCTTTGTATGATACAAGGCGGTATCTGGACACCGTGTCTATCAGCCTCCTGGGAAACATTATGCTAGATTATAGAGAATGAAAATGACAAAAAAAACACTTTGAACTTTTTAAAATATTTTTTTTTATTAACAATCTTTAATACCTTTCAGTGAATTTGTGGCTAGACTTATCTCTATTCCCCAACATTCCCCAGCATACATCTGTAACTGGCGCAAGACTCATTCTTATCTGGAGTGGGTCAACAACATCACAATAATAATAATAATAATAATAATAATACCAGTGTTAATGTATATAATATCAAAAAAATCCTTGCCAATTTCTAGATCCATCCGACTATGATTACCATTTATCGCTTAGGTAGCAGACTGCAGTCTGCTTCAGCGTCAAATTTATTTTAAAAAATTTTTTCCAGTTACTGTAACAGAAAGCTTGAGATGAGACCTGTCTGGAGTCTGTGGGGTTAATGGCTCTTTGCTTTTAGTTTTCTGTCAGTTTGTCGCTGGTGATATTTGCATGCTGAATCTTAGAGTGTCACCTAGCACTGTGTATAAATACTCCATTTAAATAGCAGCAGGTGTCTGGGATGCGAGGGGTACGGCCTAATTTTCATGTCACTTTGCATGAGTTCAGCAGAACGGGAATGATCACAAAGAGCGTCTAATTAGCTCAGAGAAGGGATCTCGGATCAGGTACCTGTCCTGAAAATGGGGTCCTCATGCTCCTAATGGGGGTAAGTCGACATGGGGGAGGGGAGAGGGCATTAATAATAGAGAGGAGGGGGTGTGGGAAACAAAAAAATGCAACAAAATTATTACTGATTTGATTGTTGAATTCTATTTTGTTTCTGGAATTTTCAAAAAGTAACTACGGTCATTGTGAGCGGCGGTGCGATAATAGTAAACTTGTGCAACTCGGCTATTTGTACTTTAAATTGTGAGTTTTTCGCCCGTAACGAGGGGTGTCCATGTATTTTGTCAGTATAAAAAAAATGGTTATGACGAGTGTCTCATGCGGGTGTAATTCTCTGTGGGGTAACTCGCTAAACTCCAAATTGAAGTGATTTAAAAACCAAATTGCAAAGTTTAGACAAAAAGTGCTGATTTTAGCTTTGTGGTTTCACCTTGGCTGCTTCAAAATAAACTTTGCAATTAGATTTTCTGGTCACTACAATTCGCTGTTAAAGAGACCAACCCCATTGTCTGTCTGTTAGGAGCAGATGTTGACCCATTTTATAGACCTTGTTAATAGTTGTATCAGCAAGCCAGAGTTTGGTTCGCTAGGCCTGAGGCCTACCGATAAGAAAAACATAGCGTCTCCCCAGCCAGTGGTTCCACCAGTAAGGGAGGAGATTTCACACCACCAAGCGCAGAGCATTTTGTCCTGGAGAATAAATAGCTATTCGTTCACATGGCTGAAGTTTCCGTATCACGCAAGCGTTCCCTTTATTTCTTGGAGATAAAGGTTTCTTTTGCCGTTCGCTCTGCCTTTTCATTCCCAGTTACATCTCTCTAACACCCGCCTTCATTCCAGCGTCTTTGGGGTTTCCAGCTAATGAACTATTTTGAAGATATAGATAAGGCCGCAGACCGCAGTGATGGTAAAAAGGCATCGTTGTCCCTGAACACCAACTGCACCTGCTCCCTGTACAGACAATGCTCTGCCTCTCAGCCCTGCATAGCTCTCTCTCTAGGACGGAAACAGAGGCCTCCGGTCACTTTAGAAAATATTCTGCATAATTTAGACTGACTAGACCCCCTTCCTTTATCCCAGACTCCCCCATTCAACGTCCCCTTTTCATTCACTCATTTTTCATCTGTTCTGTCTACACTTTGTGAAAAGCAGAATCTGAACAAACTTTCTCCAACTCTCTGCCAGGAGAAGACTTTTTACAGCGACAGCTTCCTCCTTTATTGCGTTTGTGAATGGTTTAAAGGACATTTTGTTCACACTAACGCCGTTTGTTAAGAGAATGAGAAAAGTCCTTGTGCAATTGCCCAGTTGTTATAATGTTTGTTTGTTTGTTTGTTTGTTATGGTATTCACTTGTCGATTAGAAAATGTCTTCACTTCTATATCTGTCATTGTTCCCATTGCTTTGTAGCTTCCGGTTTTATCAGAACCTCGTCCGTTCTTTGGGATTTAGATTGAAAGTGTCTTTGTGTGTTATTTTAAAAACTGTATGTCTTTTATACTGATATTTTCTATCAGTCAGCAAACTTTTTATAATAATAAAAAATAAAAACTAATTTCTAACTAACCTATCCTGGAGGTTTAAGGGACATCCTCCATATAGTTGTCAGTCTTTGAAGATATATTTATTCTTGCCCAGGGAAAGTAACTTGTAGCGGAATGACATTTGCCAGATACCTTTTATTGCCTAAATTGGCTGTCCGTATTTTGTGTGTTTGGCTGGTTAATTCATGTGGTTCTTCTTTGGGCGTTCGGAAGACTTCATACGAATGGAATCTATTCGTCTTCTGAACGAGGACCACCCCTGTTCCCCATTAGAACGTTAACACCAACCACTTAAGTGCGAAACCGCAAGGGAAACAATTAATTAATGCTCTCCTGGGTTCAACCGAACACGTGGCTAGGGCAGCGGTAGTTGGTCGTTGAGTGCCTGGAACTATTTTCGTCTTGGCACTTGCGCGAACACCATTAAACTGTTGAACGCTGCCCGTTCCTGTTCTCGACCACCTACACGAACAGAGTTCGGGAGTTATAGACTAGCGAACAGGAGGAGCATTCGTATCATGAAAGCGAGAGATTCTCTTGCTTTCCCTCAGGAACAGAGACTGGCCAGGGCAACTATTTTCCTGGAACTATTTTCAGCTACCACCTCGTGTCTGGCCGGTCAAATCTTCCACATGATGGCTTTCCCGTTCCACCGAACCGATCTGAGTGATTCTTGAATATGTTGGTCACTCAGATCGGGGCTATCAGGGAATGTACTTATACACAAACTTCTATTGCTAGAGTCCTGCTCCAGTTTAATTGCATTTCACAGGTCTAAAGAGTTTCCATTCAGTACAGTAACACCAGATATTCTGAGACCGCAGTGACTGTAACATACTGTAACATATTAGTAATTAATGTAATGAAATCCCTGCTGTATTTCCAATTTACTAAAGGTCCGATTGTTTATTTCGGTGCTCAATATTTTGCCTGACTTTTTTGGGAGGAATAAATGTACTTTTGATATTTTTTTTCAAGTCCATATATAGAATCTTGTGTTTTTGTTTCATGTGGTTTACATGCAAAATTGTTATTTAGGGGCCAATTCACTAAAAGCTGTATAGTAGTTACTACTGAATTGTATAATTTAGGTCAAAATAACTTTTTATAGGAACAAATTCTCCCCCTCAGCTATAGCCCCAGCTTGGCGAGTTTAGACTCAATCTCATTATTCAGAGTTCAAATTACTACAATTTTGGAGCTTAGTGAATAACTTTTAGAAACAAACTGATCATGAAAAAAGGCTAACAATCTAAGTTAAGTTTATCACAGACCTCTACAAACCTCTATTTTATTTGAATTGATTTAAAGTGACACCGGACAGCACTGTGTGATCTGGTCTCTGTTTTAATATTTTTGCTGATAGCCGAGGATAGGGGAAGAGGTGGTCTAGCTATTGACGATGCTTTGCCAGCCTATAATAATGTATCATCATTGGAGTTGTAGTTGGGGCGCTGCCTGTCGGCCACCAATGACCTAAACCTTAAAACTTCAGAGGTGCTCCTGGTAAGTGTAGTCCTCTACATCTGAGGTGCTAAGGTGGCATAATTTCCTGAGGCCTCTAGACGCCGTTGACTGGGTAACGCTACAAAATAGAATCCCTAGGATTCATTCACTTTACAGTAAATTGGCAGGCAGCTTTTAAAACCCAGCGTGAGCTGTGGGAAAACATGTCCGTTATGGCCACTAGAAGCCACAGCGATCAGCCCTGACACACAACGCGCACTTCAGTCCCACTTGTGCGCTCAGAGCCCATTTTATTCATCGAGCACATCCGATGCCCATGTATCCCACATGCCCTGACACTTCTGCCTTGCAGTAATTAGCATCCGTTCCTCGTGTTCGATAATTACCCATCTCCGAAGCCCACGTGCATCTTATCGCACACTCCAGGGTGACTTTGGGGTAGAGGATGCGGGAACCCAGCTGGGAACTTTAATGACTAGCAGCTTTTAACTGCTGTTTTACATGTCTTGTAACTGTCATTGTAGCGATGGGGAACCCCTAAAGAACAGAACAAGATCTTAACATTGCTGAGAGTGGAAACAGTAAAAGCTCTCTCTCACTCTACAGCTCCAAAAGATTAAAACCTAGTAGCTGACAGCGATCGTATCGCACCTTAAAGGACACCCAGGGAAAAGGAGCATGGTACCCTGATAGCTAAGATCTTTCTGGAACATTTACAAATATACGTGAAATGGTTTCCATATTTTAAAAGATCGGAATATATAAAAAAAAAAAATTCTGTTTATCAGGTTTCTGGGGGAATCCATTTTCCTGGGCACACTTACTGTAACGGATCGCCTGGCACCCCGACTGGGTACCTCCGTTAATGGATGCTCCTAGTGCTTCCTGAGGGCTCCAAGCACTCTGGCAGACAACATAATCACCGAATCCAAGAAAACTTTAAATTCTCCCAAGCGTATGAATGCTGTAGACCATTGAATAGGAACCATACGAATAGGCTTGTACTCCTAGCAGTCAACTGGAACAGCATACAATAAATCCTTCCCCCAATAATGAGACGACACATCACTTTGAGGGTAAAACAGGAACTCTGGACTGGCTCATCCAGCCTGGCTTTTATTTCCAACTCACACATACAGGCCACACCCAGGGGGAGGCATAAAAGAACCAATGACATAGATGTTACCTCCCACACATCCCCTCCCCTTAGTGTGACACATAATCCCATTATGCATACAGTGCATACAAAATATACTTTTACACAACTTTCATAACTTTAAAACCATACATCACATTCACATAAAAATACATATCCACAATCAATCCATTCAGGGGAACAACATATTAAAAAATGGCATGAATCCGACCAGAGGTTCAAAAGTTACTAAAAGTATCTTTTGTCCCTTTCTGGCTGGCAGAAAAACATCCCCACAATGCACCCTGGTTTCCTCCCTTCTGCCCTGGAGTTAATTGGAGAAGTAATCCAATTACCCAGGACTAAAGGCAGACTCCATTAACCACATGGTTGCAAAACAACATAAAACACTTTAAAATACATAAAGTCACATTTACACATAACACACAGACATTTCACCTATCCCCAGATAGCTGGGATCTGCACGCACAAAACTACCGAATAGCGCGCAGATCCTACTCACACAGTACAATTGCCATGGAGCTAAAGTCTTTCCCATAGTCTTTCATTATATGAATAGGCTCCATGGTATGGCTATCTGGGGTATCACATTCCCATAAAGTCTGGTCCATAGTCCAAAGGCAAGAGGCGGGCAATCAGCCCCCTCCAAGGACACGTGGCGCGGTCGGTTTCGCCACACTTCTCCCCTTTACCCCCCAGACTAACAGGGTACTTGACCTCCTGCCGGTCAGTGCCCTTGTTAGTCCAGCAGCCCACCCACAAGACAGAAACAGCAGAGCAGCCCACCCACAATAAACCTGGAGAATCTTGTCCAGGTTCAGGTGCCTCACCACGGCTGTGTGGGGGACTGGTAGGCTGCCTTGGTAGGTTGCTGAGGGGGCAGAGACCAGCGGTACTCTGTCCTGTTGCCAGCACTACCACGGGAGTAGTCTGGTTGGAGCCTGGTTGCTGGAGACCGACTGTCTCCCCTTTAAATACACCGCTCTGCTGCTGGAGACCGACTGTCTCCCCTTGAGTTACACCGCTCTGCTGCTGGAGACCGACTGTCTCCCCTTGAGTTACACAGCTCTGCTGCTGGAGACCGACTGTCTCCCCTTGAGTTACACAGCTCTGCTGCTGGAGACAGACTGTCTCCCCTTTAAATACACCGCTCTGCTGCTGGAGACCGACTGTCTCCCCTTGAGTTACACCGCTCTGCTGCTGGAGACCGACTGTCTCCCCTTGAGTTACACAACTCTGCTGCTGGAGACCGACTGTCTCCCCTTTAGTTACACAGCTCTGCTGCTGGAGACAGACTGTCTCCCCTTTGGCTAAACAGCCCTGTTGTGGGGGGGCAGGACCGACCGTCCCTACCCCCTGTGCTGGAAGTGCAGAGACCACGGTCCCATCTGCACAGGTGTGGGGCTTACAGTCTCCCCCTGGTACATTAAGCTGCCGCTGGGGAGAGGTGGTAACCAGCTCCTCTCCCATTAGAACACTCTGCCGCTGGGGAATGGAGACTGGGCTCTCTATTCCCTGTACATTAATGATCCGCCGCTGGGGAGAGGTGGTAACAATCTCCTCTCCCATGCATACTTCCCGTCTCTGCGGAGGGAGACCGACTGTCTCTCCTCCCAGCACAGAGTCCTGCTGTGGGGGAAAGGGGGATGGGCTCTCTATTCCCTGCTGGATACTCTGCCGCTGGGGAATGGAGACCGGGCTCCCAATTCCCAACAAATCACACTGCCGCTGGGGAGGGAGGACGGCTCCTTCAGCTCCCTGTAACTTGGGCGCAGAGACCACGGTCCCATCTGCGCTGGTGTGGGGCTTACGGTCTCCCCTTGGTGGGTTAGGCTGCCGCTGGAGAGAGGGTGTAACAAGCTCCTCTCTCTGAACTGTAACCTGCCGCTGGGGATCTGGGCCGACTGCCCAGCATCCCTGTAGGGCCAGTAGAGAGACCTCGATCCCATCTCCACCTGCCATCTGTGGGTCTCTCCAGGACCAGTCTATGAGGTCTGGTTCTGCTTGTCGGGTAGGTTGGAGCTGCACGAAGCTGAGCAGGTGTTGGTAGTCCTGCTCCAGCTCCCACTCCCTTGTTACCAGGTGGGTCATGTCTTTGCTCACCTCGCATTCGTCAGCCCAGACATACATGCCCATCCGGTAGTCGTAGATGTCCCAAAACCTAGACCCCTCCGTGCTGCCAAGATCAATGTCGTCCTCCAAGGCATCCCATAATAAACCCGGGCCATCATAATCATCCCCCTCCGGTAAGTCATGCTCGGCCGTCCAGGGGGTAAGTCGAATGGTATGCCACCAGAGGGCCTGGTATGCGTTGTCTAGCCAGATCTCTCGCCATACCAGGGTCTCTAGTCTTGTCACCCACTCATCCAGGGGCTGCTCTCCCAATAGATACATGCGCATCGCCACACGCTTCTGTAGCCGCTGCTCATCACTGGGGAGACTCTCACCTCGCCGCCACTGGGCGTCTTCCAGGGCATCATACCAGACTTCCTTTCTGTCTGCATCCCTGTAGTCCGCGGCCGCCTCCTCCTCCTCATCATGGAACGCTGTCCAAAAACTAGCTGATTCCATCCTGCTGTAGCCAGGGGCGCTGTACGGATACTAGCGTTGCCCTCAATTTGTAATTCCAAACGTTACCAGTGTCTCTGAGCTGCTTCTCCTCGCACTAGGACGCCATCCCACCGCTGCCACCAATGTAACGGATCGCCTGGCACCCCGACTGGGTACCTCCGTTAATGGATGCTCCTAGTGCTTCCTGAGGGCTCCAAGCACTCTGGCAGACAACATAATCACCGAATCCAAGAAAACTTTAAATTCTCCCAAGCGTATGAATGCTGTAGACCATTGAATAGGAACCATACGAATAGGCTTGTACTCCTAGCAGTCAACTGGAACAGCATACAATAAATCCTTCCCCCAATAATGAGACGACACATCACTTTGAGGGTAAAACAGGAACTCTGGACTGGCTCATCCAGCCTGGCTTTTATTTCCAACTCACACATACAGGCCACACCCAGGGGGAGGCATAAAAGAACCAATGACATAGATGTTACCTCCCACACATCCCCTCCCCTTAGTGTGACACATAATCCCATTATGCATACAGTGCATACAAAATATACTTTTACACAACTTTCATAACTTTAAAACCATACATCACATTCACATAAAAATACATATCCACAATCAATCCATTCAGGGGAACAACATATTAAAAAATGGCATGAATCCGACCAGGGGTTCAAAAGTTACTAAAAGTATCTTTTGTCCCTTTCTGGCTGGCAGAAAAACATCCCCACAATGCACCCTGGTTTCCTCCCTTCTGCCCTGGAGTTAATTGGAGAAGTAATCCAATTACCCAGGACTAAAGGCAGACTCCATTAACCACATGGTTGCAAAACAACATAAAACACTTTAAAATACATAAAGTCACATTTACACATAACACACAGACATTTCACCTATCCCCAGATAGCTGGGATCTGCACGCACAAAACTACCGAATAGCGCGCAGATCCTACTCACACAGTACAATTGCCATGGAGCTAAAGTCTTTCCCATAGTCTTTCATTATATGAATAGGCTCCATGGTATGGCTATCTGGGGTATCACATTCCCATAAAGTCTGGTCCATAGTCCAAAGGCAAGAGGCGGGCAATCAGCCCCCTCCAAGGACACGTGGCGCGGTCGGTTTCGCCACACTTACTTCCTGTGAAGTCTTCATGGTCAGGAAGTGCAAAATAAATAGTTTTTAATGCTAAATACTAACTATATAGAAGGCAAAATGTTGGTGTTTATTCATAAAACTTGAGAGATGTGGAGTATTGACCAGAGAACTAATAATTATAAACCAAACCAACCATAACTGGAACAATTAGCTAACATGGAGAAATGTTCAAACTTTGTGGGATTTAAATTTGCATTTCTCTAGTTAGTTCTGAATAAGCCCCTAACGTTCTAGATTGGGCATTGTTCATATAGAATGTTTTTTCAAAAAGGTTTAGGGTTTCATACTCTGGACTTTATAACTTTAGAGTCCAATCCCTCGTACTTCCCAACATTAGTTTCCTGTGAATCGGGATGCTAGTGGATGGGGTAAAATGGGGCTGGGCAGTGGTGCAAATCGTGACACTAGTGCCTCAAAAGTGGTGCAGACCAAGCCAGTATGGGGGTGGCTATTCCCATAGAATTGGAAGGGCAGTTTGGTGTGAATGAGTGCAGACCAAGTAGGGAGCACTGTCTTAGTACTGATTGGACAGTCTTAGTGCCCGCAGTGTAGCAAGTCTAATATGGACCTGTTTAGGGCCAGTTCCTGGTTTACAGTGGGACAGGATCCCAAAAGCAAGACTTCCCTGCAGAACCAACCCCCAAAACCATGAGGCATGGTCCAGTTTAGGACAAGAACAAAGCAGTGGTGGGGTCACTAGGACAGTGTGTTTACAATCAATCAGCCAAACATCCGAGTAGTTAATCGTCATTCATTCATTGTACCCCTTTCTCAGTTGTTAGTCCTTGGGGTGCAGTAGAAAGGCCTCTACATAGAAATGGGCATAATAAACTCAAGGTTGGCAATTTGTTCATAATTGGAATGTAGATAGTGTAAAGTACACCAGGAATGGACCATTTAGGTTATATGATGAGGTGCTAATTAGGCAGCAGAGGAAGTTTTAATGCAGGAATTCGGGGATAGTGTGGGGGTGACCCCTCTTACTAAATGTAGCCCCACTGTAACCTTGAAATCAATAGTTCTATACAGTCTCCGTTCCCAGATACCAAGTTTAACCCTTCTCCAACCCTAATCCCTGTAATACCCCTCATACCACAGCTGTAACCTCTCATAGATTAACGCTATGTAATTTAACCCGTCTCTAACCTTAACCCCCCTTTACCATAACCACTTCTAACCACTTTCCAGTTGACTCAATACTTTTGGTAACACAATCCAAACGATTTATCTACAGGTGTCATTCTGAAAGTCTATGGGAATTTTGTAGACCTTTCGAAAGGCTTTCTAACAATATTGAAGCATTTGGAATCCATACACTCACTATACTGACAGATCCAAACACAATACAAAGAGAAATATGCACATTATCACATATAGTTATTAAACTCACTTTACCCCTTTTGGGGGGGATGGGGGGGGGGGGGGGGGAAGGGGAGGGGCCTTTGTATTATGGTCGGACAGTCACCTGGAATGTAAATCCACCTGATTGAGGGGCCTGCCAAAACCAAAATACACCGAAAAAAAAGTCAGGTTTTCACACATTTTATAAAACTCCATGTTGCTGGTGTGTGAATGTATAACAGAGCCATTCTACGCCATCTATGACAGAGCTTAGAGGGAACACAGAAATATAACTCTGTCACATGCTGATACATTGCGGTCCTGTCTGGATTGGATCGGCTTAAGGGGCAGTTTACATATTGTCTGCCCACCACAGACAAAGGGCAAATTCAGGGAAAATCTTATCAATGACAGCTCATGCAATGTTTGACCAAGGGGGAGTTAGTAAAGGATAATAGGACTTGTAGTCCATCAAAGCTGTTGAGCTACTGATCTATATACATTTTTGTCGTTTGTTGGGGTATCATGGAGAGAAACCCATCTAAAGTAGGGGGTCTACTGCGGAAAGCGTATGTTAGTCATAAACCCCCAAAATCGTCTGCCTGTCTCACCAGCAGTGCCAACGCCCCCCCACCCCCCCCAATGCTGCCATGTGCGGCACGTCAATCTGATTCTATTTAGAGCTGTTTGGATTGAATGGAGTCAGGCTTGCTGTTTATGCAGATATAAACCCGCTGTCAGCTGAAATGTAAATGTTTTGAGTAGAAGATCTCATTAATACAGAACTTGTTTTCGAGGTCAGGACTTTTTTTGCAGAATATTGTCAGAATGTACCCAGAAGCCTCGTGTCTGCTCCGTGGCATCTTGGCAGGGTGTAATCTTCTCTGCAAATCATCCGCTCCTCTATTTAACTGGCAAACAGGCTCGACATAACTAATCCGCTCCGTTGTAGCACAAACGCTGATCTCCATCATTTCACGGAATACAGGGATTACATGTACACCACCATATTAATCAAATCCAGGCATGTCGGGGTCGGAATTAAAACGGGGGGCTGAGATTTGTGAAAACAGTAATTGGGGTCCATTTCCTGAAACCCTTCTAATCAGGTAGCTTATACCTAGGGATGTGATCCCCAGCCTTAGCTTGGGTATAGGTCAGCCATTGGCAACCTTCAGCACTCCAGATGTTGTGGACTACATCCCCCATAATGCTCTTACACCCATAATGCTGGTAAAGCATCATGGGAGGTGTAGTCCAAAACATCTGGAGTGCCGAAGGTTGCCTATGCTTGATATAGGTTGACAGGGCTTTGTGGATACTGTATTCCCAAGCACCTGGTTTGCCAAGGAATGCTGTCAGTGATAGTACTGGGTACCCTGCTCAAACCACCAGCCTGTTACTAACGAGCGACGTTCATTTAAATGGGAATTTAAAAGGTCCCCAATGCTCTGCTATGAGGAACATTGGATTTGCCGTCGCCGGAGGAGGGTATGCTTCCTCGGGGATATTGCAGGAGGGCGAGAGGTAAGCACCACCAAGGGGTCTCAGCATTGGAAAGTGAATCATTTTTTTAAAAACAAATTTAAGGCAAACGGGGTGGGGTGTGGGGAACGATGGCGGCATCGCGTTAGGAATACAGGTTTGTACTTCCAACAATATAATGTCCCTTTAGTGCACAGTATTACGTGAGGCTTGCATGCTCACTGCCATAATTAGGTGTTTATTATAACGTGAGAATGGAACAATAACCACGGGGAAAGCATAGGACTATGCCACAACTATAACCACTTTGCACATCTGGACAACCCATGCCGCCGAAACTCCACAAACTTCAGACCATAATCAGTCATTAATTCTTGCCCCGCCTACTTTGCACACATTTTCATGTATTTCTCCTATTTTGACCCCCGGGCTGACTTTTTGAAATTCAGTTTTTTTAATTATACGTAAGGAGACGTAGGGACTACTTTTTCTCATGGGGAACGTGATATTCTGCAGTTTGATGCAATGGGCGGAGCTTAGGAAAAGTTCCATTTCAGTTGCAGAGCTGATTTACCCACAATCCATCAGTCAATAGAGTCTGTCGCTAGGCAACCTGCGTACATCACGGACAGAGCAGAACAAAATGGCGGCACCCAGGTATTGAGATCCGGTGCAAGTAAGAAAATATAATAATTATTAAAAAAGGCAAGTGACCAACGGAGGCGTGTAATCAATAAATGGACACTCTAAACACCAAAATACGTTTAGCTTGATGGTGTGGTTTTGGTGTATAGATTTATTGCCATTTAGGAGTTAAACATAGGGCCCCACAAATTGGGACTGTTCCATTAAAATCAGGATGGTTGGGAGATCTGCTTAAATCACGTGATTCTGTATACGCAGTATTAGCCACACCTCCCCTGGCTGTGACTCACACAGCCTCCATGGAAACAAAAAAGGTTTCATTTTCAATCAGATCTTACAAAACACTGTGTTTTTAACTCCTTCGCTGTAAATGGAACTTGAATCAAATACAGGAGGCTCCTGCAGGCTCTAGAAGGCTATTAAAGTAGCAGGGGAAAATAAATTCTAAATTAAACAGGGAGGCTGTGCGAAGATTTGCCTGGGGCTCCATAAACAAAGTGATTTAATTCCTACATTGCAGAGAATTGAGCAGTGAGACTGCAGGGGCATTGTCTATACACCAAAACTACTTCATTAAGCTAAAGTTGTTATGGTGACTGTAGTGTCCCTTTAAGTCATTTAGTGAAAGGCACAAACCCCCTTAAAGGCTAGTACTTACCTTTTGCAAATGCCTAAATCCATACAAACAACATAACCAAAGGAAAAGTGAGAGAAGAAATGGCCCTGCTGCTTTAATTCAATGCATCTTGATTTCCGCTTTCATTTGCGAGCCAAGGAGAGGTGTGGACGATTTGTTTTAAGTGAATATCTGGGGTTTTCTTCTGATATACAAGAAATTTCCATACGTTTATTCCCATATTAAAATCCCTATGACCTATATATGTGTTTGCGATACTCGTATCGATGCAGGTGAGAATTCCCATCATCCTCCCTGGTTTGCCGATTAATGAACAGCAGGTGTAGTTTATGCAGATTACCTCTCAAAGTAGTAAGAGATGTTTTGCTTTGAATCGCTGTGTAGGGACCACTTTGGCGTTACTCATTAAATGTGCGAGAGACTCCAGGAAACACGTGAAGAAAGCGTATTTATTTGCTTTCAAATTGCCAGCAAACATAATTATTAATGAAAATGACTCTCCGCCAGAGTCAATCTCTGCTATCTGCCCACAAAGCTGAGTAAAATATATTTATTTTTCAAACACGGAGATGGAGGTGGAGAATGGTCAGAAATTGTGATTTCTAATGAAATGGAGAAAACAAACTGTCAATGGGGCTCCACTGACCCTCATATCAAGTAAAAACAAAATATTCTGTACCCCACACTACAGACATAGTAATTCCCATTTATTTGAGCATTTTAATATTCAGACCTAACAGCTGTAAAACTCCCAAAAAGTCATGACATCATTTAACCCCTTAAGGACCAAACTTCTGGAATAAAAGGGAATCATGACATGTCACACATGTCATGTGTCCTTAAGGGGTTAAAGTTGTTGTTGTTTTTTTTATAAAAAAAGTAAAAACAGTTTGAGCAGTTTGGGAAGATAGGAAATAACTGGTGGTTTTAGGAAGCAAAACTATTTTCTGAACAAAAATGATTAATAATGCAGCAAAACTAACTATAACCTAACCTACACAGTGCACCTAACGTGTGTGGGAGCCTGGAGTGTCCCTTTAATAATATAAACCCACCCAGTATAACAAACTGTAACCTAACCTACACAGTGCACCTAACGGTCACCTAACCTACACAGTGCATCTAACGTGTGTGGGAGCCTGGAGTGTCCCTTTAATAATATAAACCCACCCAGTATAAATGTAACCTAACCTGCACAGTGCATCTAACGTGTGTAGGAGCCTGGAGTGTCCCTTTAATAATATAAACCCACCCAGTATAACTAACTGTAACCTAACCTACACAGTCCATCTAACGTGTGTGGGAGCCTGGAGTGTCCCTTTAATAATATAAACCCACCCAGTATAAATGTAACCTAACCTGCACAGTGCATCTAACGTGTGTAGGAGCCTGGAGTGTCCCTTTAATAATATAAACCCACCCAGTATAACTAACTGTAACCTAACCTACACAGTGCACCTAACGTGTGTAGGAGCCTGGAGTGTCCCTTTAATAATATAAACCCACCCAGTATAACTAACTGTAACCTAACCTACACAGTGCATCTAACGTGTGTGGGAGCCTGGAGTATCCCTTTAATAATATAAACCCACCCAGTATAACTAACTGTAACCTGACCTACACAGTGCATCTAACGTGGGTGGGAGCCTGGAGTGTCCCTTTAATAATATAAACCCACCCAGTATAACTGTAACCTAACCTACACAGTGCATCTAACGTGTGCAGGAGCCTGGAGTGTCCCTTTAATAATATAAACCCACCCAGTATAACTGTAACCTAACCTACACAGTGCACCTAACGTGTGTGGGAGCCTGAAGTGTCCCTTTAATAATATAAACCCACCCAGTATAACTAACTGTAACCTAACCTACACTGTGCACCTAACGTGTGTGGGAGCCTGGAGTGTCCCTTTAATAATATAAACCCACCCAGTATAACTAACTGTAACCTAACCTACACAGTGCACCTAACGTGTGTGGGAGCCTGGAGTGTCCTTTTAATAATATAAACCCACCCAGTATAACTAACTGTAACCTAACCTACACAGTGCACCTAACGTGTGTGGGAGCCTGGAGTGTCCCTTTAACAATATAAACCCACCCAGTATAACTAACTGTAACCTAACCTACACAGTGCACCTAACGTGTGTGGGAGCCTGGAGTGTACCTTTAATAATATAAACCCACCCAGTATAACTAACTGTAACCTAACCTACACTGTGCACCTAACGTGTGTGGGAGCCTGGAGTGTCCCTTTAATAATATAAACCCACCCAGTATAACTAACTGTAACCTAACCTACACAGTGCACCTAACGTGTGTGGGAGCCTGGAGTGTCCTTTTAATAATATAAACCCACCCAGTATAACTAACTGTAACCTAACCTACACAGTGCACCTAACGTGTGTGGGAGCCTGGAGTGTCCCTTTAATAATATAAACCCACCCAGTATAACTAACTGTAACCTAACCTACACAGTGCATCTAACGTGTGTGGGAGCCTGGAGTGTAACTTTAAAAATATAAACCCACCCAGTATAACTAACTGTAACCTAACCTACACAGTGCACCTAACGTGTGTGGGAGCCTGGAGTGTCCCTTTAACAATATAAACCCACCCAGTATAACTAACTGTAACCTAACCTACACAGTGCACCTAACGTGTGTGGGAGCCTGGAGTGTACCTTTAATAACATAAACCCACCCAGTATAACTAACTGTAACCTAACCTACACAGTGCACCTAACGTGTGTGGGAGCCTGGAGTGTCCTTTTAATAATATAAACCCACCCAGTATAACTAACTGTAACCTAACCTACACAGTGCATCTTACGTGTGTGGGAGCCTGGAGTGTCCCTTTAATAATATAAATCCACCCAGTATAACTAACTGTAACCTAACCCACACAGTGCACCTAACATGTGTGGGAGCCTGGAGTGTACCTTTAATAACATAAACCCACCCAGTATAACTGTAACCTAACCTACACAGTGCACCTAACGTGTGTGGGAGCCTGGAGTGTCCCTTTAATAATATAAACCCACCCAGTATAACTAACTGTAACCTAATCTACACAGTGCACCTAACGTGTGTGGGAGCCTGGAGTGTACCTTTAATAATATAAACCCACCCAGTATAACTAACTGTAACCTAACCGACACAGTGCATCTAACGTGTGTGGGAGCCTGGAGTGTCCCTTTAATAATATAAACCCACCCAGTATAACTAACTGTAACCTAACCTACACAGTGCATCTAACGTGTGTGGGAGCCTGGAGTGTCCCTTTAATAATATAAACCCACCCAGTATAATTAACTGTAACCTAACCTACACAGTGCATCTAACGTGTGTGGGAGCCTGGAGTGTCCCTTTAATAATATAAACCCACCCAGTATAACTAACTGTAACCTAACCTACACAGTGCATCTAACGTGTGTGGGAGCCTGGAGTGTCCCTCTAATAATATAAACCCACCCAGTATAACTAACTGTAACCTAGCCTACACAGTGCATCTAACGTGTGTGGGAGCCTGGAGTGTCCCTTTAATAATATAAACCCACCCAGTATAACTAACTGTAACCTAACCTACACAGTGCATCTAACGTGTGTGGGAGCCTGGAGTGTCCCTTTAATAATATAAACCCACCCAGTATAACTAACTGTAACCTAACCTACACAGTGCATCTAACGTGTGTGGGAGCCTGGAGTGTCCCTTTAATAATATAAACCCACCCAGTATAACTAACTGTAACCTAACCTACACAGTGCATCTAACGTGTGTGGGAGCCTGGAGTGTCCCTCTAATAATATAAACCCACCCAGTATAACTAACTGTAACCTAGCCTACACAGTGCATCTAACGTGTGTGGGAGCCTGGAGTGTCCCTTTAATAATATAAACCCACCCAGTATAACTAACTGTAACCTAACCTACACAGTGCATCTAACGTGTGTGGGAGCCTGGAGTGTCCCTCTAATAATATAAACCCACCCAGTATAACTAACTGTAACCTAGCCTACACAGTGCATCTAACGTGTGTGGGAGCCTGGAGTGTCCCTCTAATAATATAAACCCACCCAGTATAACTAACTGTAACCTAGCCTACACAGTGCATCTAACGTGTGTGGGAGCCTGGAGTGTCCCTTTAATAATATAAACCCACCCAGTATAACTAACTGTAACCTAACCTACACAGTGCATCTAACGTGTGTGAAAGCCTGGAGTGTCCCTTTAATAATATAAACCCACCCAGTATAACTAACTGTAACCTAACCTACACAGTGCATCTAACGTGTGTAGGTTAGCCTGGAGTGTCCCTTTAATAATATAAACCCACCCAGTATAACTAACTGTAACCTAACCTACACAGTGCATCTAACGTGTGTGGGAGCCTGGAGTGTCCCTCTAATAATATAAACCCACCCAGTATAACTAACTGTAACCTAGCCTACACAGTGCATCTAACGTGTGTGGGAGCCTGGAGTGTCCCTCTAATAATATAAACCCACCCAGTATAACTAACTGTAACCTAGCCTACACAGTGCATCTAACGTGTGTGGGAGCCTGGAGTGTCCCTCTAATAATATAAATCCACCCTGTATAACTAACTGTAACTTAACCTACACAGTGCATCTAACGTGTGTGGGAGCCTGGAGTGTCCCTTTAATAATATAAACCCACCCAGTATAACTAACTGTAACCTAACCTACACAGTGCATCTAACGTGTGTGGGAGCCTGGAGTGTCCCTCTAATAATATAAACCAACCCAGTATAACTAACTGTAACCTAGCCTACACAGTGCATCTAACGTGTGTGGGAGCCTGGAGTGTCCCTCTAATAATATAAACCCACCCAGTATAACTAACTGTAACCTAGCCTACACAGTGCATCTAACGTGTGTGGGAGCCTGGAGTGTCCCTTTAATAATATAAACCCACCCAGTATAACTAACTGTAACCTAACCTACACAGTGCATCTAACGTGTGTGAAAGCCTGGAGTGTCCCTTTAATAATATAAACCCACCCAGTATAACTAACTGTAACCTAACCTACACAGTGCATCTAACGTGTGTGGGAGCCTGGAGTGTCCCTTTAATAATATAAACCCACCCAGTATAACTAACTGTAACCTAACCTACACAGTGCATCTAACGTGTGTAGGTTAGCCTGGAGTGTCCCTTTAATAATATAAACCCACCCAGTATAACTAACTGTAACCTAACCTACACAGTGCATCTAACGTGTGTGGGAGCCTGGAGTGTCCCTCTAATAATATAAACCCACCCAGTATAACTAACTGTAACCTAGCCTACACAGTGCATCTAACGTGTGTGGGAGCCTGGAGTGTCCCTCTAATAATATAAACCCACCCAGTATAACTAACTGTAACCTAGCCTACACAGTGCATCTAACGTGTGTGGGAGCCTGGAGTGTCCCTCTAATAATATAAACCCACCCAGTATAACTAACTGTAACCTAACCTACACAGTGCATCTAACGTGTGTGAAAGCCTGGAGTGTCCCTTTAATAATATAAACCCACCCAGTATAACTAACTGTAACCTAACCTACACAGTGCATCTAACGTGTGTGGGAGCCTGGAGTGTCCCTTTAATAATATAAACCCACCCAGTATAACTAACTGTAACCTAACCTACACAGTGCATCTAACGTGTGTGAAAGCCTGGAGTGTCCCTTTAATAATATAAACCCACCCAGTATAACTAACTGTAACCTAACCTACACAGTGCATCTAATGTGTGCGGGAGCCTGGAGTGTCCCTTTATTAATATAAACCCACCCAGTATAACTAACTGTAACCTAACCTACACAGTGCATCTAACGTGTGTGGGAGCCTGGAGTGTCCCTTTAATAATATAAACCCACGCAGTATAACTAACTGTAACCTAACCTACACAGTGCACCTAACGTGTGTGGGAGCCTGGAGTGTCCCTTTAATAATATAAACCCACGCAGTATAACTAACTGTAACCTAACCTACACAGTGCACCTAACGTGTGTGGGAGCCTGGAGTGTCCCTTTAATAATATAAACCCACCCAGTATAACTAACTGTAACCTAACCTACACAGTGCATCTAACGTGTGTGGGAGCCTGGAGTGTCCCTTTAATAATATAAACCCACTCAGTATAACTAACTGTAACCTAACCTACACAGTGCATCTAACGTGTGTGGGAGCCTGGAGTGTCCCTTTAATAATATTAACCCACCCAGTATAACTGTAACCTAACCTACACAGTGCATCTAACGTGTGTGGGAGCCTGGAGTGTCCCTTTAATAATATAAACCCACCCAGTATAACTAACTGTAACCTAACCTACACAGTGCATCTAACGTGTGTGGGAACCTGGAGTGTCCCTTTAATAATATAAACCCACCCAGTATAACTAACTGTAACCTAACCTACACAGTGCATCTAACGTGTGTGGGAGCCTGGAGTGTCCCTTTAATAATATAAACCCACCCAGTATAACTAACTGTAACCTAACCTACACAGTGCATCTAACGTGTGTGGGAGCCTGGAGTGTCCCTTTAATAATATAAACCCACCCAGTATAACTAACTGTAACCTAACCTACACAGTGCATCTAACGTGTGTGGGAGCCTGGAGTGTCCCTTTAATAATATAAACCCACCCAGTATAACTAACTGTAACCTAACCTACACAGTGCACCTAACGTGTGTGGGAACCTGGAGTGTCCCTTTAATAATATAAACCCACCCAGTATAACTAACTGTAACCTAACCTACACAGTGCATCTAACGTGTGTGGGAGCCTGGAGTGTCCCTTTAATAATATAAACCCACCCAGTATAACTAACTGTAACCTAACCTACACAGTGCGCCTAACGTGTGTGGGAGCCTGGAGTGTCCCTTTAATAATATAAACCCACCCAGTATAACTAACTGTAATCTGACCTACACAGTGCGCCTAACGTGTGTGGGAGCCTGGAGTGTCCCTTTAATAATATAAACCCACCCAGTATAACTAACTGTAACCTAACCTACACAGTGCATCTAACGTGTGTGGGAGCCTGGAGTGTCCCTTTAATAATATAAACCCACCCAGTATAACTAACTGTAATCTGACCTACACAGTGCATCTAACGTGTGTGGGAGCCTGGAGTGTCCCTTTAATAATATAAACCCACCCGGTATAACTAACTGTAATCTGACCTACACAGTGCACCTAACGTGTGTGGGAACCTGGAGTGTCCCTTTAATAATATAAACCCACCCAGTATAACTAACTGTAACCTAACCTACACAGTGCATCTAACGTGTGTGGGAGCCTGGAGTGTCCCTTTAATAATATAAACCCACCCAGTATAACTAACTGTAACCTAACCTACACAGTGCACCTAACGTGTGTGGGAACCTGGAGTGTCCCTTTAATAATATAAACCCACCCAGTATAACTAACTGTAACTTAACCTACACAGTGCACCTAACGTGTGTGGGAGCCTGGAGTGTCCCTTTAATAATATAAACCCACCCAGTATAACTAACTGTAACCTAACCTACACAGTGCACCTAACGTGTGTGGGAGCCTGGAGTGTCCCTTTAATTATATAAACCCACCCAGTATAACTAACTGTAACCTAACCTACACAGTGCACCTAACGTGTGTGGGAGCCTGGAGTGTCCCTTTAATAATATAAACCCACACAGTATAACTAACTGTAACCTAACCTACACAGTGCATCTAACGTGTGTGGGAGCCTGGAGTGTCCCTTTAATAATATAAACCCACCCAGTATAACTAACTGTAACCTATCCTACACAGTGCATCTAACGTGTGTGGGAGCCTGGAGTGTCCCTTTAATAATATAAACCCACCCAGTATAACTAACTGTAACCTAACCTACACAGTGCATCTAATGTGTGTGGGAGCCTGGAGTGTCCCTTTAATAATATAAACCCACCCAGTATAACTAACTGTAACCTAACCTACACAGTGCACCTAACGTGTGTGGGAGCCTGAAGTGTCCCTTTAATAATATAAACCCACCCAGTATAACTAACTGTAACCTAACCTACACAGTGCATCTAACGTGTGTGGGAGCCTGGAGTGTCCCTTTAATAATATAAACCCACCCAGTATAACTGTAACCTAACCTACACAGTGCATCTAACGTGTGTGGGAGCCTGGAGTGTCCCTTTAATAATATAAACCCACCCAGTATAACCAACTGTAACCTAACCTACACAGTGCATCTAACGTGTGTGGGAGCCTGGAGTGTCCATTTAATGATATAAACCCACCCAGTATAACTAACTGTAACCTAACCTACACAGTGCATCTAACGTGTGTGGGAGCCTGGAGTGTCCCTTTAATAATATAAACCCACCCAGTATAACTAACTGTAACCTAACGTGTGTGGGAACCTGGAGTGTCCCTTTAATAATATAAACCCACCCAGTATAACTGTAACCTAACCTACACAGTGCATCTAACGTGTGCGGGAGCCTGGAGTGTCCATTTAATGATATAAACCCACCCAGTATAACTAACTGTAACCTAACCTACACAGTGCATCTAACATGTGTGGGAGCCTGGAGTGTCCATTTAATGATATAAACCCACCCAGTATAACTAACTGTAACCTAACCTACACAGTGCATCTAACGTGTGTGGGAGCCTGGAGTGTCCATTTAATGATATAAACCCACCCAGTATAACTAACTGTAACCTAACCTACACAGTGCATCTAACGTGTGTGGGAGCCTGGAGTGTCCCTTTAATAATATAAACCCACCCAGTATAACTAACTGTAACCTAACGTGTGTGGGAACCTGGAGTGTCCCTTTAATAATATAAACCCACCCAGTATAACTGTAACCTAACCTACACAGTGCATCTAACGTGTGCGGGAGCCTGGAGTGTCCATTTAATGATATAAACCCACCCAGTATAACTAACTGTAACCTAACCTACACAGTGCATCTAACGTGTGTGGGAGCCTGGAGTGTCCCTTTAATTATTTTAGTAATTGTAGTTTTTATTTCTATAGTAACATATTGTGCAGCATTGTACGATGGTAAATGATACATGCATGTTATAGTTACAATGAAAGAGAACATGATCTTTTTGTGCAAGTGAGCTGACAGTCTAAGGATTGAGGAGAAAGCCCCGTAGTGAGGTCAGGGTGGGCATTTATCAGTTACACATAGATTTTATTATGCAGCCTGGCTGAGACTGAGCCATTCACTATATGCGCAGAGGAAATAGAAGTGGCCTTATCAATATACGCACACTACGGATCCTGTCCCAAGCCTTGCTCGCTGCCTATTATCTCCTGAATGTCTTTCAAACACCAGTCCCGCTGAGTCCAATGACTCCGTACCCTATTCTGGCATTAATAACCAGCTTTTGTTCTGTGACCTATTACTTCTGCCACCTGTCTTTTCCAATAAAAACTTTCTTCCTTGCCTGTGTTATCAAGAGAGCAGCCTAGCAATTTGCAGACGTTGTAATTTTGGCTCTTTACTGGGACTCCCCAACAAGGGAGCCTACAATTCCCAAACTTTTTATATACACGTCTTATCCAAATGTACTAGCACTTTGCATATTTCATTGAAAAGATTTTATTGTTACCATTTTTCACAATATTATTATTCATTATGCAAACAGATGTACACGTCACCCCGAGATACACACTAACGAATCTGGATATATTCATTAAATTTAACCTTAAAATCAAAATCCCCAAAAATCAAATTATGTCGTTTGCAGCTAATGTACTACAAAGTTTGACTATTTGTCAACATATCAAATTACTGGAAGAACTGTGCAACGAAAATATTAAATTACCCAATTTTTACTTTAATTAAAATAAGAAAATGAAAAGCAAATTATGCGTTAGGAACTTACAGAGGTTTTCAACACTTTTGAAAAATGAAATAAGTTTTGTATAATCTTGAGAATAAATCAACAAAGTAGAAAAAAAAAACTAGATTTGATTCCTTTTTTTTGTTTATTTTGTTTTTAATAGTATTCGTTCCATTTTTTTTTTCTTTATTTGAACGTATTTCTCAAATCATTGAAGCAAGTTAGAGAATTTTTTTGACCAGTCCAATCAATGCCAATAGTAGTAATCTTGGGACTTCAATAAATAGTCAGATTTAGCCTTTTTAATTGTTTCACGTTGAGATCTTTGTTCTATACATTCCTTGGTAACCCAGCCCCCATCTCTATCCATATGGAAGGCAGGAGAAAGTGGTTCTCACAGAATTTTAGGCAGTCTGTCCCAGCTGTGATGAGTGTTAGGCAGTGTATCCATCTGCCCCTAAGAAAGCAGTCCTGCCCTTTCAATTCAGAGGCCAAACCAAACTGCTGTTTTCGATTCCCAATTTAAAAAAATAGAGAGAAAAGACTATCATGTGAACTCAACATTGCTTTTTATCACAACAGAGTTGGTGCTCACTTGTCATATTGATTTTGAAAATATTGAATAGGGCCTGGTGCTTTGCTGTCAGTGGACACAGTTAAAATATTAGATTTTGTATTAATTGGTGCTATATACCTAACATTATAACCTACATCCTTTCAGTTTTATAAAACATGACTTGGCACGTCACTCAACGAAAAAAAAAAAGAATGTGTTAAAAAAAAAGAGACTGGTTAGTTTTCAAAACTTCTGACTTTATTTCGAAAACCGTGTCGCACCCTGATTCTCTCCGTACGTATCCTGTGCCAGATCTACTTAATAAAGAAAATGTAAAGTTAAAAAAGTAGATCGTAGAATTCTTAAATTAAATTACCTGTAAAATATATATATATTTTTTTATTAATGAATATTTTACTTTTTGTTGTTTGTTACTTTACGTTTTGTTTGGAGTGGTGGCGATTTGATTGTTGTTTAATTCGCTGATATAACCCAGCTGATATAACTGAGATTTTATTGGTTGATATGACTTTGATTCTCTGAGATATTGTTCCTTAGCCACCAAACAATGCCAGTTCTTTTCGATAATGGTTGTAAATATTGGTTGCTGTTACAGCTTTGTAGAACGCATCACAGCAATCTTAATATACTGAGACTGAGTGACAGAGTAGTCGACATCTGTAGCACATGTATTTCAATTGGGATATATAATGTACAGTTTGAGCTGAAACTTGAGTGACTATTTGGAGCTAATGAGAAAAAGAAGTTATCGTAAAAATCATAAATGATCTTGTAACAGTAACTGCAAACTGTGAATAAAATTGGGCAACTGTCGATTTGTAACCCAAGCAATCGCTGTCTGGCGTGCACACAAATAAGTATATTTAGAGTTTGATTATCCAGTGCATTATCTACATCATCAGCACTTAAAGCGCTCTGTAATATTTTGTTGAAAGGGCCTGCTAAGTTCGAGCACAGGGAGCAGAAATCAGAAAATGAGTGTGCAACGTTTTGGGAATTCCAATTAAATAATGCAGACCCTTTTAAAGAGCTGGGTCTGAGAGCAATGTCCTATCTTACATCTGGTGGCCGTCTGCACTAATGTAATTTGGGAGAGGGTTTTGGTGCCTGCACTGCTTGCAGCTGCCATTGGATTCGGTATTAGTACATCAGACGTTGGAGTTAATAAACAGGATAATAATGATATCACCGCGATGACAGGATGCGGCTCTGTTTGTGGAATGACAAGATCACACAGGCTTATTCCTTAAAATGGGAATTGTTGGGAATTCAAAGTATATGAAAAGTCTTTTTCAAAGTTTAGGTTAGAAGAGCTGAATTGAAAACAAGGATGATTTCAGTTCTTTTTTTTTTTTCTAAAAGACGTTAGACACTTTGATAAATGCTGCTTAACTGCTGGGCTCTGGGGCATGATGACTGGTATCTGATGGGGGGACCTGCAGTCTCTTCGTTAAGAAGATCTGATTGTTTAGCTGCAGCAGATGTTCACAAATAGCAGCCTCTTAGTAAATCTTTATCACTGGGAATTGTAGTCACTGACTAGGAGTTTGCACGTTTTAGACCCAAATAGTACATTGTACAGCGCTACGGAATCTGATGGCGCTATATAAATAATAAAATAATAATAATAATAGCATAGTTATACAAATTATAGACAAAGCTGTACAAATAAAAACTGTACAAATTCTCCATCCGGCTACTTGTCTAATTCACACAGTTTGGCCGATAATTTGTCATTTCCCTGTGATCTGAGACCATTCCCAGTTCTGTGAATACACTGCTACTGTCCTGTTATGGGAGCAGTAACTGCAATCCCAAAAACTGCATTCCATTTATGATCCTTCCGACTTTAAATAATTGTAAACTTTTTTAAACTAAAATTGTTTTTATAAACATCTAAAATGTTTTGCACGATATCCCTTTCAATACGAGGGGTTTGCATCTGGCATCATGCTATGGGTTAAATCATCAGATATTAGAGAAGTATTATAAACACATATATAACATGGGATTAGATGATTAAAAAGTAAGAGGAGTTGAGTGAAAGCCACAATAACAAACAAAAACAAAGTCACCGTTCCAGACTAAATGATGATGTACTGAGTTCTCATCTCAAATCAAGTCACCACGAGAGGAACACACAGCATGCAGAGTGCGCACACATCCTTTTGACAAAATCTATTTAATTGAATAATTTATGTTTTTATTTTGTAAAAAAAAGGAAAATGTAGCTTTCCATTTTTTTCAAAATTTTACACAAAAATTACAAGCATGAAAAACGATGCACAGAATACCCATTGTACGCGGTGTTGGTAAGAAGGCAACGCAAACAGTGAGTTTTCTTTGAGATAATCTGTTAATGCAAACTATTAGAGTGCAGGGGGGCAATATTGCGGCATATATGGAATACCTGGGCACCCCTAGTACGCGGCTTGCACACACAACGTACGGTTTAGTACATAACACTTTGTTTACTGTACTAACTAACAGTTTAGCAGTTTCCTAGAGTTTTTAAAAACTCTGCAAAGTTAAGGCGACTGAGGCCAAGTGATCTGATAGAGGATAAAGGATTGAGGTAAGGGGGGGCTGACTGGGTGAGCAAACTCTTCAAAGTTGCAGCAGACAGTTTGCAGTGTAAGGGGGGGGGTAGGGGCCCATTGTGTGCTTTGTCCATTGTAGTTGTTTTTGTATATAGACCTGCTGTCCTCGATTGGCTGCCTGCAGCCCTATTGTTGGGTAATTATTGCAGGCTGGGCTGTGATTGGACTGAATGAGTTCTGTGTTTGCCTCTTGGGCACATAAGCTATTCGTTCTTAAAGTAACTTTTTCCAGGAATGAAGTAACTTCGAAGCAAGCTCTTTCAAAGTGAACTTGTAGACCCAAGCAAGGAGCAAAGATGAAGCTGTGTGAAACCTTCCTAGGTGGGTGCTTTCTGTATAATATTTCCTGTTTATGGGCTGGAGATGTGGATAAATATCTAAACTTTATCCAATTAACTGGGAATTGGGTAGAACCGACAAGAAAATTGCAAATTTGAAGCCTAGTTGGAGAATTGATACTTTCTGGGACAAAGTTCTAAATGTGTTGCAATCGCCATGGAAACTAACAGAATATTCCTGATTACTGCTCCATGTTTAGAATGAGCCCCAAAACGACAGTACCCCGATATATATAGGTGTATGTTTATGGGGTATATGTGGGGCTAAGCTACTAAATATCTCACCTGTGCCAAAGAAGGCCATCATTACACGTGGGTCTGTTTGTGAGTGATGTGACTGGATTGGATCCATTGTAATAGAAAGTAAAGCTGAGTCCAGCTGCTTTGAACTACCGTCCACATGGTGTCTGGGAATTGTCAGTAAGAGCAGGTGAATTCAGCATATTATATGGCTCCTGATTTCTTATATTGGATACTTTGCTTTCTCTGTACAGATTGACAGAACCAGCTCCCAATTATCAAAGTAAGACAGAATGAAGATAGCAGTGTGTTACTGTACTTAGATACTGGTGGAAAAGTGATAGATAGATAGATAGATAGATAGATAGATAGATAGATAATGAATAGATAGATAGATAGATAGATAGATTGTTCCTGTAAGTTTATTTGTAATTGTCCTATTTATAGTTAAATCCCCTCTCATAATATTGTAAAGCGCTACGGAATCTGTTGGCGCTATATAAATGGCAATAATAATAATAGATAGATAGATAGATAGATAACATGGTTAAGTAATCTGTATTTTTTAAAAGAACAATTCTGGGGTGAAGTGCTAAAAGTGGAGCAATTGCTGGGAACGTTCCGTTGGTTTCCCTGGCAATAGCTTAACATTCGAGAACTTTGTCAAATAATTTATCTTTATAAATCTGTATTCCGATGATCTCTACAAACTGGTTTTCTATTCTGTTTGAAGTTCTATAATTCTTTCAGACTGCGTCTGTTTACAAGAAATACTAATTTTCTATCGTCAGCCGGCTCAGAAAATCTGACGAGTTTTGACTAAAACTATAAAACTCAAAGCTTGGATTTACTTTTAAAAAAAGTTCAGTCCAAATCTGTCATTCCATTCAGTAACAAACTCCAGACACACTTTCTGTGCAGACAAAGCCAGGACATATCCTAAGGCCTAGAGTATTGGAGGGGGAGGGGGCATAATGACAATGTAAGCCCCCAAGGCTTATTAAAACTTTTTTTTGTTTTGTTTCTCCATCTGCTGGGGTCTCCCCTTGCCGACATACCCAAGCCTTCAGCTGTTCCATATACAATATTAATGCAAGCCCATTTAAATTCAGAAAATACAACAGCATTAATTGTAGTGTTTGGGCATTAAGGCATCCCATCTGCATAGGGAGACAGAGAGAGACAAGAAAACCTACACCCAGCCTGTGCCAATTAGACCCTCACCATCTACAGACACAAGTTTACTTGGAGTGACATTGAGGAAGAAAAAAAGATTTCTGGGTAACTTTAAAACGATATGAGCCAGAGATAAAACAATTTAACAATTAGTCAAATAATTAAGGAAACTTGTAAATGTTTTTGCTACAGTATACCTAATATTTTTAATAATTATATTAGATACATTTTAATAGGTTAACTTAATTAATTTTATACACAACGCCTTTTTAAATTTTTTTTTAAATGTTATTATTTACTAGGAAGAATAGATTAAATATTCTCCACCCTCCCGGAGAGAAAAAAGTATACAATATAACACAATAAAACTTAGAAAATACAAGACAATAAAAAAGTTTACATAATAAGAGAATTGGAACAACACAAAAGAAAAATGAAGAACAGACAAACGACACGTAAATTCGACTTTTCGGTTTATTTAGTTTGAACTTTACATTAAAAAACAGGCGATGCTTATTGATTTGCAATTGCATTATGATAATAAATAAACACAAACATTCACGGTCACACAAACAACCCCACTGATTCACTAAACTGGAAATCAAAAACTGAATTGCAAATATTGGGCATCTTTGCAGGTATAGACAAACATTGCTATTCAGTTATCAATTAATCCCCGGTTCACTGTGAGTAAACCCTGCAATCACAAACAGAGACACTCACAAACACACAAAGATAATCAAAAACACACAAAGAGTAAAAATTAAAAAGACACCAACCAGGAGCCAATAAATACACAAAATAGCAGTAAGTAGTAAATAAATAATATAGGCACTAGTGCAGGAGCAATAAAGGGCTTGGTGGAGAGACCCCCCATATGGGATCTAATAATTTATGTCTACAGAGTGGAGCCTTCTTTGTATACAGGTTCTTGGCCTTGTTGGTGGCTGTAACGATTTCCATCGTGTGTGGTTTTGGTTTCAGTAGGAATCCCTGTGTGTGAATTTGGTTAAATAGGATTAAAGTCCTGCAGTCCAGGATGTACAACTCAGGGGGTGTATAGATCACTGGAAAAAGGAACAAGTAATAGAATATAAACTCCTTTCAACAGGACCATCACCCCTTGTTTCCATTCGTCCCAGCTTGTCATAATTTGCTGCAATAATTTTTTTTGCAATTGCTACAAAGCTGAAAGAGCGATGGAGGAGAGATGGAGAATAGTATCTTGATAAGGGGATAGTATTTAAGTAATATAACATCATATGGCACTAACATACACATATATATCAATTATTGCATATTGTGCTGTAAAATTTAATTGTTTGGGGAATTTATTGAACTCCAAGCAATTTATTGTAAGTTTTGGTGTAAGTGTTAGTGTGTGTGTGTAGGTGCCAGTGGGACTGTAATCATGTAGCAGCCAGTGTGTGTATGTATTTGTTTGTGTATGTGCGTGAAAGTTTGTCAATTTGTGTAGCTGTAAATGTATCAGTCTGTAACTGTCTTTGTCATTGTGTGATTGTGCGTTTGTCAGTGTGTGAGTTTGTCAGTATGTGAGTGTAGGTTTATCGATGTGTTTGTTTATGAGTGTGTGTGATTTTGTCAGTGTGGGCTTATGAGTGTGTGTACAGGTTTATCAGTGTGTGTTTGTCAGTGTGTATGGGTTTATCAGTGTGAGTTTGTCCGTGTGTGAATGGGTTTATCAGTGTATGTTTATGAGTGTGTGTGTATGGGGTTATCAGTGTGTGTTTGTCAGTGTGTGAATGCGTTTATCATTGTGTGTTTGTCAGTGTGTGTGTATCGGTTTATCAGTGTGTGTTTATGAGTGTGTGTGTGTGAATGCATTTATCAGTGTGTGTTTGTCAGTGTGTGTATGGGTTTATCAGTGTGTGTTTATGAGTGTGTGTGTGTGTGTATGGGTTTATCAGTGTGTGTTTGTCAGTGTGTGCATGAGTTTATCAGTGTGTGTTTGTCAGTGTGTGCATGGGTTTATCAGTGTGTGTTTGTCAGTGTGTGTACGGGTTTATCAGTGTGTGTTTTTGTCAGTGTGTGTGTTTGTCAGTGTGTGAATGCGTTTATCAGTGTGTGTCTCTGTGTGCAGCGTATAATTGTATAGTAAATGAATATATTAGAGCACAGCTAGTGGAGCTGTCCGCATTGTGGTGCTGAATATAGCTCACTCAGTTGCCATTATAAATGGTATAAAGCCGATCCTACTGTGAGCTTTTAAATGAAAGGCACAGTTTTCCTTGTTACAGCAAATATGTGAGGCAGTTTTACTGACCTAGAGAATCATTTTCCCAAAGGTATGTTGCCTTCTCTCTCATGGAGGAAACACATTAAAGCTTTGTCTTGGGAGACATTAAGAAGTTTTCTATAGCACTGCTCAGTGACTCATAGTCAGTCTCAATGAAATGTTTACAGTGCAGGGTAAAGGAAGACTGGGGAGAGATTTATTGAGAAAAGATTGGGAAGAGAGGATTTCCAAATCTCCCCTCCAATGCCACAGATATCTACATTATTAAACGCACTTACAGCTGTAATGAGAGAACTTAAAAGTAGGGATTTATGTCAAAATGTTAACGTAGATCTAAATTTCATTATATAACATTAACGTAGATCTAAATTTAACATAGATCTAAATTTCATTATATAACATTGCATCAAGTTGGTTCTTCATTGCTGGGACACACACTATTTCTCACTGGAAGCCCTTCATATGTTAAATTTGGAATTACATTATGGAGTAACAGAATACAGGGCTCCATTAGTTTGTAGTTAGTATTAACCCCTTAAGGACCAAACTTCTGGAATAAAATGGAATTATGACGTGTCAGACATGTCATGTGTCCTTAAGGGGTTAAAGGCCCCCCAATTTCCCCACACATAGTACCCCCCAAACAATGAAGCATCTAAGATAATGGATGTCTCTAAGTTTAATATTTTAGATTTAACCCATTTTCTGTCTATCACAAACATGAATCTTGCTTAGCTTAGGTAGGTTGGTAGCTTTTTGCAAAAGCTGATGTCTAACACAGTGTCCCACTCATTGTAAAATGGGGTTATAATACAGGAAATATGATTTAACGTTTTGGATAAATCAGTAATACTATGTCATGTACCTGAGCGAGTGTTCATTTCGAATTGCATTTAGTTATCTCAATTAGTATTTTCTAAATGTCATCAAAATCTGTGACAAGTAAGAATTATTAGATAATTCTAACCAACAGCTGGTGGCAATAAAAGCCAAAACCCCACAGCTGCAAGCTCTGAAGTCACAATAGGATTCATTTGCATACTAGGAATTGTGGGAAATTGACACCAAAATGGCTACTTTTAGGCACTTTTCCACTCGGTTATTTTCCCAGCTTTGAATAATAACTTACCATTGTAGTTTTATGATGTACACAGTTATTGTGTTTCGTGAACCAAATGTGTATATATTGATAAAACCCTTTAATGGTTGTCTTATAGTGGACACGTTTCACACGTGATCTCAATCTGAGTATAGGAGATCTGGACTCATTATTTTACAGGATGGAGAGGCCATTCACGAAGCCCCAAAGTGCAACAAACTAAAACCGAATTGCTAAATTTAGGCGAAAATGGCCAAACTTTGACTATATGTAGAGATGACATTTTTTTTTTTAAATCATCCATTTTTTTGCCTCCATATTGCAATTTGGTTTTTAATTCACCTCAATTTGATGTTTAGTAAATGATCTCCTGCTACTTGATATAATCTGGGCAGTCATTGTAAAACGTCTAATTTACTATTTGTGCTTGTAATATTGTCAGTCATATTTAGATTTTGTATGTCCATGGGGTGTTTTGCAAGACTTCTTTTTCTTGTATTTAATGGATGGTTGTGACAGTTTGTGCCATTGCAGTTTGCCATGTTTTTTGTGAAGTTTAAAAAATATGTTGTGCTTTCTTTTTGCTTTCGATGTAAATGTTATTGTTTTAGAACTCGTAACTGTTTACAAGAATTATATTCAATGAGCAAACTTTCCTATTATTTAAAATTCCAAACAATATCGATACGTTTAACGTTGGGCGCTCTGTTACATTGAGAGAACGCTGTGTTAACGCAGAGGTTGGGGTGCAGCAAATGACTCGCTCAATGCAAACTGAGGAGGAAAAGGTTAAAAGCTCCATTTTTTTCTAGCTGCTTGTAACATGTGCTATTGTTTACTGGCCAAGGGCCGGTCACAGAGCTCCTTTCGGGTAGCCAGGGGGATTTTGGAAAGTACACTCACTGGAGAAGCCCCCCTTTCATTGATAAAGACACCCCCAATCCTATAAGCAACTTTCCCTAACCCACTCAGGGCATCTGTCATTCTCTGGGTGTTGCAGTTAGGAATTGCTGGACTGCACCATGAGCTGGCAATGCATGGGGGTATCAGGATGACAGTTGTAACATGCACAGCTTCTTTTGTGCCCTCCCCATTGAAAATCTCCAACCATCTTGCATATTAATTATTAATCAGTTGGTTGAGTCAGGCACCTTCTGTTGGCTGCAGCAGAGACAATAATAATCTGAGATGAAGAGGGCCTACCCACACCCCCACCCCCCCCCCAGGAGGAGGAGAGATGAGCTGCTCCATCTTTTTTCATGCTGTACTGTAAATTTCTTTCACCTCTCAGAGTAAACAGATACATTGTAAGCTTGGAGTATTTATTAAACTGATGGCCCCCCTTCTCTGAGTCTATTCTGGAGCTGAGTCTGGGCATTGGCTGGAGGAGACCCTGGCTGGAGCCACCAGGACTGGTCACTTGGAAGGAGTGGAAATCTAGAATTGGGAACCAACAAACACAGCTCCACTTGAGTGTTGGCTGGTTTTCATCCTCCCCTCCTCCACTTTCAGCCATGAACATCTCATGACTGCTCCCTGTGATGTCATTGAGGAAAGGTCCACACAATAGCAGAGTAAGGTAAGTCCTTTGAATTGGCTTTCAAGGCTGATTGAGAAGATGTGGCAGTTCAGCACCTTGGACAGTGCTCTCCCCTAGAAGCCTGGTCTAGGATCCCAGAAGGGTGTTTGAAGTGAAGAAGCTCAGATATTCCTCCCTGGCTTGAGAGAGGGGCTGCTCATTTGGCCAGCACTGAGCTCTTGTTCTGGAATAAACTCTGTTGATGAGTTGGAGAAGGAGGGATACAATGTTTGGGGCCTTGCTGGAAGGATTCTGCTTTCTGGACCTAAGAATACACTGAGGGGAGATGAACATTGTGTTAAAGGAATGTTTTTCTCTCTTTGCAAGGTACAGTAATAGAAGCACTGTGTACATGTCATGGCAGCTGATTGGGATCCTGAAACTCTTTGTTGTTTATTGTGTGTTTTCTTGAATTTCGTGGCTTTCTATTGGGCAGGGTTTGTGCTTGGATTGGCTTCCTGGCATAATTTTGTTGTTTGACCTGTTTTTGGTGTACATTGCTTGAAATTGAAGGTTTTAGAGCAGAAAGTGATATAAAGTTCTGTAGAGATGGATTCCTTCCTAGGGGTGCATCCTCTGGGCAGTGGGGTTGCCCATTGCCCTGGCACATGATCTGTTACTCCATGAATTTATATTGCTTTTTAAATAGTAGTATTTACTAGGCTGTGCCTGCCTGCAGTGTTATCTGGGATCCATTGTTGGGCCTCCAGGCCCCTGGATTTAAATCCACGAAGAGCTAGAAAACCTTTTCAGAGCACTTACTCATTTTTCTGTGTCTCATCTGCTGCCATTATCAGCCCTTTCCATATGGTCACTTTAATTAATGGCAAACAAAGGGCAGGAGATGGGATTGAGAGCTGGGATGTCTCCACTCTATGCTGTCATAGTAACTAGGCTGGGATTGGGAGCAGCCTCCTGCCAACATTGCTTTGTATCCTGGGAAAGGTTACGCTCACAGCAAGTCAGAGTGTGAGTGTGAGTGTCACCCTGTGTGAGTGCAGAGTGAACACAACCTGCACACACCCACATCCACACCCATTCATAAGACACACAGATCCTATGTTATTATTTATTATTTAGCTTAACAGGAGGCATTGTATCAATAATACAGTTAGATATGTGTGACTTTTATACAAATATTTACTCTTACAATATAAATAATATAAATCATAATAAATAATATTCAGCGCAATGTTCTCTGTGTTTTCTCTTTCATAGTGTTTTTATATATATAGAGAGAGAATATAATGCATTTATTTAAAAATATATGTTTTTTTGTATTATTTTCTCTTTTCTCTGATGGATTTTGCTAATTAAGCTAGGCACGTTGTGGGAGTAAATTCTATTCTATGTAGGCTAACAGTGATACATACAGATATTTATGATGTGGGTGTGATGTTTGTGAATGAACACTGTCGAAAAGTTGTTAAATACAGATTGCAGCCAGTTTTGTTTTGCAATGTTTTGCTAGATAATCCTTTGCGATTACTGTGTCAAAATTTTAATAAAATAGCAATAATAAAAGTAACGGTGAATACTAGCTCAATGGATAAAATAGACCAAATGTATTATATTATCTCTGTGTGTTTCCGTTAGTTTGGGGTACACCCACCATTCTGTCGTAAAGATAAAATCCTGTTTAAAAATGCTCACAGTTTGAAAATCGATGTTAACCTTTCAAAAGCCGCTAGTGATCGCTTGCCCTGCCTGCTGGCACATTGAGTGTTAATCCAACGTGGAATCCAAAAGAACCTATTTATTTTGCCATCCTGGCACTCAAGCGGTTGATACCCGTAAGCGTGCGTCTCATGGAAGTAAGTGCAGTCTCATCGGACCTGTGACCTTCCTGAGAGTGTAGATAGCTGGGCATGCACTCAACTTTCGCTGAGTCGGTGATGGAGTAACGAGTGAGGGACTCTGCATTGATCTGCCCTGGTTGTACCCGGCGTCCGTCCAGGGCTCCAGATTCTGTTTTTGGGGTTTCTGTGTTAAATGTGTTCTGGTTCTCAATAAATGTATGTTAATAGCCCTGCGGAGGGAACGGCAATGCTAAACCCAGTAACTATGAAGGATTGATTTAAAAAACTGAACATTTTAAACTCAAATAGCCTAATTCGAAGAATTCTCCAGTTCAGCCATATTGTCCCACCTGTATAATTTGTTTCTTTTGTAAATAAACTCCATGTCTAAATGTAAATATCCCATTTAAGATAGCATCTCATAAGGCCTAAACATCAAGCTGACAATGCGCCTGTGGATCGCCCTGCTGGACCCTGCGCGGTGCCCTTTCTAAGCTCCCCCACCCTGGTAAGCGAATGAGCCATTTGAAGAGATTCATTCAGTCACTCTTGAAGTCTTTCTAATAACTGCAGAGCAGGCCCTCCGGCGAGCACTCCAACTGCATCATTTATAGCCCTGGAAACAGCTGCCTGCCTGCGTGCGTTCACTTACTGCTACCACAACAACAATACTAGCATTTACACAACCCTCCATGCACTCTGCCTCCATGTTTGACAAAATGCATTCGCTGCTCAAAGTCTCACGTGGTTATATGGGAGCACAGAAGTGGCGCTGATCTGAAACTCAGGAAATGGGGGTTGCATGCAGAAACAAGGCTCTTTACGGATTATAAGAAGATTGGATTTCCATTTAGTGTCCTTGTTGGTTGAAGAATAAGGCTTGGGATTCCAGAGATTGTGAGCTGTATCGTACCCTAAAGGGTTAACACAACATAAACAGTAATTATGGGGCAAAGTTCTTAGAAAATGGAGCAATTACCATGGAAACCAGCAGAACATTGCTGACAAATATTCCACTTACAGTACTTTGACACAGAAGTACTCTTTTTATGCAAGAGACAATGTATGCTTTTTTAAGGTCGGACTATTGATTCAGATGTAATCGCACATTAAGGTCACTGTAATAAACGTGGCTGCTAGATTTTATTATATCTCTTTTTTTATTCATATCAATCATGTCGAATGACAGATTGCACGATGCCTTGTCTTTTACATTGTCGGCCATTTTTTTTTTTTCCTAAGTAAACTATACTTTAACTGAACTAAACTATCAGCTTTGACCACAAATAGCCACTCATTCTTATATAACTGGAAATGGCCATGTTTATGACTAAGGGTGTTTAAATGTGAATATCCAATGGTTTTGTCCTGTTCTCTATGTAACAGCTGCTATTCTTGCCGGTAAAAGGCATCACTACCTGTGAATAACTCAGGTCACTGATAATATACGTAGCGCTCTATGTTGCGTCTGCCTAGAGCTCTCGTCATGCTCCGGTTATTTACAGTAGAGTTATAGCAGGAAGCCATTGTAACAGTAACTGTGGACCATCCATGGTTCAGCGTTGGACCTATATGAAAATGTTTTGAAAATAAAGGACGTCGTACAGAGTATTTAATAGTATTGCAATGGGTTAGAATCAGAAGAGCATTAAGGCAGACAAAGCATCATGGGAGATGTAGTTCTAGCACAGCTTGAGGCCAGCCCTTTTAGAGCCGTCCCTTAAAGCCTAATTTGTGTCTTTATTATTGTCAAATAAAGGACAAACGCCTGCCAATCTCCGTGTCCCTTTGTTGGTCGATACATTCATTGGCGTTTTATAGCAGTGGAGAGCCGCGCTGCATTGTTTCCCAAATGAACTCTCCGAAAGCTGATTCCACGTCTGATCACTCCAAACTGGGTTACAGGGGGCCGCGAGGTGACGAGGGGACCAGGTGACTTCTAGGCTGACATTTCAAAGAAGTCGTAATTACTGGGAATTAAACAGCTGAGTCTTTAGCAGAGGCCAATAGACTGAGAGCAGCCGATAGCTCTGGTGGAATGAAAGGCCGGCCACTGAATGAAGCACTCTCCAACCTCGGCATGTCCTGTCATTGTGAGAGGCCTCTCGCTCTTTAAATCCATGTAAATGGCACACACTGGAAGATGTGTTGACAGGCGGCGGGGGGGGGGGGGGGGAGACTAATTTACCACAGTCAGGGGGTAGGCCATAAATTGCCCTTGTTTAGCTACCAAACCTTCCCGGAGAGTTTTTGATTATATTTTCTGGGCTTGAGAAGAGGTAACGCAGAATAATTGATGAAATCCAAGTTATTTGGAAAGGCTGAGGCCTACTCTCTGTGCAGTGTAGTTCTGTGAATCATTAAAATTAAATTACTGCAGATGCAATCGAGTTTATCTCCACCCAATTCAACCTATTTTAGACTTGTCAGAGTCATCAAAAGGCCATAGACAAATTGTAATATATATAAAAGGTTCCATCACAGCTAAATCTACATAGAACTCATGTTGTTAGATTACAGTTTCACGAGGGGCTTGGCCCCATTAAATAATTGAAAGATATTGGCTCACCCTATTATCACCTCTGGTAATACCAATCTATAGGTGCTGTAGGTTCTCAAACAAAGTTTTCAGGGCTTACAAGCAGTCATGCGTCTCCGTACGTGAATGCAGGTTGAACTTATTATATCGGTGGAAGTAAACTACAAAAAAAACACTTTCGACAACCACTTTACAATTGTAATAATAAAGTTCTCACCAAGGGTGCCGTTTTCTAAAACTAACTTTGCTAAATGTTACAACCAATAGTTCTCCAGGAGGGAAAATCTCCACTCACATTGTGGATTATGGTCGAAATGTGGCCATTCACTCTATAATTCCTGTTTTAGTAATTTGCCGTTCGGATGTCTAACTATCTAATGGTCAGTATATCTGCGGTATATCGTGGTGTGGAGGGGTTTGCTTGACCCATTATCTGGAAAAGACGAGAGTATCGCCCCTTTCCTTGGCACGTTTGGCAATTTCAGACTAGCAGGTGCACTGGAGCTCCTTTATAGAGCTTTATCGTCTTACTGTAAAAGGCTTTCTGAATCCTAGATTTTATATCTCAAAGCAAAATGACTTCAATTGAATTTCCTGAAAATCTGTCCTGTCAGCATTTCCTGAGCACAGCAACGCACAGGACTGTAGGGATATGAGATAAGAGTTTCATTCACGCTGGGTGAGGTATCCTATATAGTCATATCACCCAGCTCTCACAATGCAGGCAACATATTGTAACTGGTCACTGGTTGGAAATGAATATTAGTCACTGGCCAAGGGGGAGATCCAAGCAATCAAAGTGTTTACAAGCAGAAGGCTCTGTGATAACAATCAGCAATTAACCCCTTTGTTGCCTGGGGACGTGTTTCTCAGTGAGGAGTAAAGGAGCAGATGGGTGTTGTGTAGAGGTGTATTGTTCTGTGTTTTTTGGGAGATTTACCAGAGCTGGGGTGGAGGTGAAGAGGTCTTGCCCAGCAATGCCGCATATTTCCAAAACCACTGAACCCACTTAAGCAAAGTTTTCTCCACTCACTGCCATTATCTCAGCCAGCCACAAGCAGACCATAACTTAGTTCTGGTGAATTATAGTAAATGATACATTGACTCTCCAAGGCAAAGCAAGCCAATTCCAGGCTTACTGACTATTATTCTTTAAATGATTATACACTATTTATAAGGCGCCAACACATACCGCAGTGCTGTACATGTGTACAAAAGATACAAGTAAAAATACAAAGGTGAAACACATCTAAGACACAATACAAAATCTGACATATACAGGAGGAGTTGATGGAGCAATTCCCATGAGAACAATCTAAATGAATATGAAAATGAATAAACAGAATGTGAGGACTGCTAGGGTAACAGAGATAGGATTGCAACATTCAAACCACATAGGCAAATGGAGACTAGAGATCAGTTGGAGAGAGTTTCCAAATCAGCTATTATTGCCTAAATTCTAGCATTTTCTTTTTTTAATGTGTACGTATTCCTAACCCTGTATAACTGTGATACAGCTTAGTGATTTACTAACACCTGGGTCAAGTTCAATTACTGCTATTAACCATGTTAGACCCAGTATGTACGTTTAACACCACGTTATAAAAGTACGCATAAATATGCTCAGTCCCAATAAATCTGCAATCAGTAGAAAATGGTTCAGGGATTTGATCACCAAAAAACTTGAAACAATGAATGGTTTGCTAAATTTAGGCAAAAACAGCTTAGACTGAAGAAGTCTATAACGTGGCGAACTCCACAGTGTTTTTTTTTTTTATTTTTTTTGTCACTGTCGCCAGATTTGTGCACAATCCACTAGCGGACAGAAAGTTGTGATTTAGAATTTCCAAGACTTGCCTGGCATTCTGTGCATGGTGTCCCGGACACCCACACTCGTACAGTGTGAATGGGTACGGACTGAGCTATATGGGGTGTGAATACCACACTGAACACAGAAATGCCGCAGAGGTAGGTGTGTTTGTTAGGTATCTCCGCCGCACTACCCACCCCAGTAATGAAGTGACAGTTCCGCTCTAAGGCTGAGATATGATTTTAATGACTTGTTTACAAACATGCTTAACTAGCGATTACAGCCGGATTGCGTAGTGTGTCCCGCTAGAAATCAGACGTTAGAATGTATTCATTAAACCGTGAATTGTGCTGCATTCACAACGGTTCTCTTTTTAGTGCAAAAAAAAAGACTATCTTCTGAGCAGTTTCAATGTTGGGACGGAGGTTTTCAGAGCTGCTTGCACTCAGTACATGCACAGGAGACCTACATAAATTACTCTACAAATAGCCGGCCATCTGCTCGGGCAGATTAGATTAGTGATTACTGAGTCCACACATCAGTTTCTATGCAATGCTACACGCACCGTGTATGTGCTAATATCAGCCTTCTTTAATATCCGCCTCTAGACTCTACTTTCTAGAAATAATACAGGACTACGTTAATAAAAACAAACTAACAACAAAGCAACAACGTTACAATTAGAAAACTTTGATGACTAAAAAAAAAAAACATTTAAACCCCATCTGCACCTTCACCTGCCCCCGATTCTTTTTATATGCAGTTTTGGTTTCATATTCTATTAGGAAACGAATTGGAAAAATACTTTAACCTTAACCAGTGTTGCTCTTTCCCCCCCTCCCTAATTACTGCTACAGGTTACTCATTGGACTGGCACTTTGGGAATCTGTATTCCCAAACATGGGCAGTGATAGAAATATCGGAACATTTACAGATCTTATTCTTCCCTCGCTACTTTATTCCTTTAGAGAAATATTTTTAGTTCTGTTGAAATCATTTGGAGCATTAATGTATATTGTAATTAATTCTGTACTCCCCAATATACTTCTAATATTTCATGCAGCCAGACAAACATATCTATAGGTTTATTTAATATGATTTTGTTCTTTATATGTTTGATTTCTCCGAATATCTGACCTATATATAAACCGGCAGTATAGATCATAAAATAAATTATACTTATTTTGGGTTATTCGGGAAAATGTGGATTACGGAGAATTGACACGAAACGAACAATTTGGCCCAAATTGCCAAATTGAAACAAATTCTTCAAGTTTATTTTTCTAAATTTTTGTTTTGACCTAAAGTTGCATTTCCTTGTTTGCCGGTTTATTGGATAAACGTGTCTATAAAACTGGTTTCTGGTTCTGGTTCTGGTTCAGTTCTGTTTATTGCACATCAGGGATACTGTTTACTAGTGACGGGGTGTGAAAGTGATTACTAAACCTGCTGGACAGTTTGCAAGATATTTTTTTCCAATTTCTTTTCTAGTGTTTCCATAGCTGGAGGGCCATGTTTGGACAGCCCATTGTGGGTTCTAGAGCTGGTCGGTGACAGTCATGCAATGCGGATCTGCTAGGTTTGGGAACAGTCGTTTGGCTGCGGTTATTTCAATCCATTTCTTATAAACAGCATTTTGCAGAAACAGCTTTCTGATGAGAGAGGGGGGGATTCATTTTGTTTCAAGGCTGAGCGTTTTATTAACATTGATGCAGTTTTGAAATGAGAAAATAAATAAGAGAGAGGAAGGGACAGCGCTGTGCGTTTAAGTGTAACTAGATGGGGTGAGAGTTTGGGAGGGGCATCGGAATGACTCCTGGAAAGCACGTGATGCGCAGAGAGGCAGCAGCTGAGTTTGCAGATTCCGTCAGCATGCAGCGAACTCCATCGTTACCCACCTCCAACTCTTAACCCCTTCTTATATTATCCACCTCTGTCATTTATTTAAAAGCCTGTATTTACTGGATAAACGCTCCTCTTCTGCCTCAATTCCCATTCCATAATCAGCTTGTCGGATCACTCATGGAATACGGCTGCTTTTCATTTCCGGCCTCTACGGAATTATTGTTCTACATTTAGCCAGCCTTGTGCCTGTATTCAATACCTCCCGAGTGACCCTCTTTAGAAGGGACAGTCCCTCACTGGGAGTAACATCCCCTGGTCGCCCTTTTCTGTCCAGGTGTTCTGCTTTTAATGGAGCTCAAAATGTTTAGTGTAGAGCTGCAGATAAATAAAACTCACAGGAATGTGCGTGTATCACAGAGCTTCACAGTAATACAACTCACAGTAATGTGCAGTGTGTATGAAAGTATCACAGAGCTTCACAGTAATAAAACTCACAGTAATGTGCAGTGTGTATGAAAGTATCACAGAGCTTCACAGTAATACAACTCACAGTAATGTGCAGTATGGATGAAAGTATCACAGAGCTCCACAGTAATAAAACTCACAGTGATGTGCAGTGTGTATGAAAGTATCACAGAGCTCCACAGTAATAAAACTCACAGTAATGTGCAGTGTGTATGAAAGTATCACAGAGCTCCACAGCAATAAAACTCACAGTAATGTGCAGTGTGTATGACTGCATCACAGAGCTCCACAGCAATAAAACTCACAGTAATGTGCAGTGTGTATGAAAGTATCACAGAGCTTCACAGTAATAAAACTCACAGTAATGTGCAGTGTGTATGAGTGTATCACAGAGCTTCACAGCAATAAAACTCACAGTAATGTGCAGTGTGTATGAGTGTATCACAGAGCTTCACAGCAATAAAACTCACAGTAATGTGCAGTGTGTATGAGTGTATCACAGAGCTCCACAGCAATACAACTCACAGTAATGTGGTGTGTATGGGTGTATCACAGAGCTCCACAGCAAAATAATTACAGGAATGTGCAGTATGGATGAGTGTATCACAGAGCTTCACAGCAGTGAACCTTACACCTGCCCAATGCGGCCTCTGTTCAGACTGTTTTTACCCATATCTTCTAGCATTTCCACTAATTATTGTACCAGTGGATGTAAACCAGGGGTGCTCAAAAAGGTAGATCCCCAGATATTTTAAAACTACAGCTTCCATGATGCAATGTCATTCTAAAGGCATGCAAAGCATCCAGGGAGTTGTAGTTCTACAGCATCTGGGGATCTTCCTTTTGAGCAGCCCTGATGTAAACGTTCTATTCTAGAGAATTATTTAAGACGCTTCCTTTATATAACAGACAGCAGAGATTACAATGTATCCGGGCAGGTGGAAGCTTTCGCTCAGGGCTGATTTAAAGGGACATTTCCCGCTTGGCGGCGGGCGCTATGAACAATATCTTTACTATTTACTATATTGGGACAGCTTTACTTTATTGCTAACTGGGTCCCTGGAATTTAGATGCTGTAGAACTACAACTCCCTGGATGCTTTGCATGCCTTTAGAATGACATTGCATCATGGAAGCTGTAGTTTTAAAATATCTGGGGATCTACCTTTTTGAGCACCCCTGGTTTACATCCACTGGTACAATAATTAGTGGAAATGCTAGAAGATATGGGTAAAAACAGTCTGAACAGAGGCCGCATTGGGCAGGTGTAAGGTTCACTGCTGTGAAGCTCTGTGATACACTCATCCACCCACACACACTGCACTATCACTACATATTAACCCTACACCACCCACACACACTGCACTATCACTAAATATTAACCCTACACTACCCAAACACACTACACTATCACTAAATATTAACCCTACACCACCCACACACACTGCACTATCACTACATATTAACCCTACACTACTCACACACACTACACTGTCACTAAATATTAACCCTACACTACCCAAACACACTACACTGTCACTAAATATTAACCCTACACTACCCAAAAACACTACACTATCACTAAATATTAACCATACACTACCCAAACACGCTATCACTAAATATTAACCCTACACTACCCAAACACACTATACTATCACTAAATATTAACCCTACACTACCCAAAAACACTACACTATCACTAAATATTAACCCTACACTACCCAAACACGCTATCACTAAATATTAACCCTACACTACCCAAACACACTACACTATCACTAAATATTAACCATACACTACCCAAACACACTATCACTAAATATTAACCCTACACTACCCAAACACACCGCAATATCACTAAATATTATCCCTACACTACCCAAACACGCTATCACTAAATATTAACCCTACACTACCCAAACACACCCTAAATATTTACCCTACACTACATACACACACCACACTATCACTAAATATTAACCCTACACTACTCACACACACCACACTATCCATAAATATTAACCCTACACTACCCAAAGACACTACACTATCCATAAATATTAACCCTACGCTACCCAAACACACTACACTATCACTAACTATTAACCCTACACTACCCAAACACACTATCACTAAATATTAACCCTACACTACCCAAACACACCGCAATATCACTAAATATTATCCCTACACTACCCAAACACGCTATCACTAAATATTAACCCTACACTACCCAAACACACTATCACTAAATATTAACCCTACACTACCCAAACACACCGCAATATCACTAAATATTATCCCTACACTACCCAAACACGCTATCACTAAATATTAACCCTACACTACCCAAACACCCCCTAAATATTTACCCTACACTACATACACACACCACACTATCACTAAATATTAACTCTACACTACCCAAACACACCACACTATCTCTAAATATTAACCCCTATGCTACCCTCACACACTGCACTACATATTAACCCCTAAGCTGCCTTAACACTAGCCATTAATCCCTACACTGCTTTAACCCTTACACTATATATAAAGATATATAACAATGACGCTTTGATTAACGGAATAAAATAACATCTGACGAATCTGGAGAGGAGTGTGATTCATTTAGATATCACAAATAAAACATTCAAGTTTATTCGATAACCTACAATTGTAGAGGCCTGAAAACCAAATTGCAAAATGGACGTCAGAAAAGTTCATTTAGAACAATCCTTCTGCTGAGGTATAGTCACGGTTTGGCTACTTTAGTCTAAATTTAGCGATTTGTTTTTTTTAAATTCATTACAATTAAACATTTAGTGAATAATCCCTTCTAAGCCAGGCACGGAAAATTAAATATCTTTTCTGGAAAGTACAATTCCCTCTGGTTGTTAAATGAAGGGAAGGGGGGCTGGGGGGGCACATATTCCAATATTCTCCTTCTGCAAACGGCTGTAATTACCCCCAATGCAAACACGCCACCCCCACTCTCCATTAGCTGTCTCTGCGCTCTACCTGCTGTAGATTCATAAAAATAATTACTGCTGCAATCGGCGGTTTGCGTTAAAAAGGGGATAAAACATTCACAGGGATCAGATGACTGCTTCGCTTTTATTTGCATTTTTAGGAAAATTCTCCTTTTCGCCAGCTGGGGTGAAAGGTCAGCATTTACATATAAATGGAAAAAGGAGCAGCGCGTGATTCGGGAGCTGCGTGTATATGATTTTCACAGCAGTGAGTCTGTGTATGACAGATTAAAGTACACAGCTTGTACTTAGTTATTACTGAATGCAAATCACAAGAAAAGTAATGAACACGAGAGCAGAAAACACAGAGAAAGGAATAGAATGAGAGAGGGGAGTGGGCTTAACATCACCACCGGGGGAATCCATATTGGTATCTCATATATGGAGGACGAGGCTCAGCTTGTAGGGTTTGTAACACACAATAGCTCAACTAGAGGGGGCGCAGAGAGGACAAGTATGTATCAAGGGTCCACTACATGGAAAAGGAAGTAGGTACCTGGAATAGCCTCCCAGTGAGAGCGGTAACAGTGATATAGAAAGGGTAGTAGGTACCTGGAATAGCCTCCCAGTGAGAGCGGTAACAGTGATATAGAAAGGGTAGTAGGTACCTGGAATAGCCTCCCAGTGAGAGCGGTAACAGTGATATAGAAAGGGTAGTAGGTACCTGGAATAGCCTCCCAGTGAGAGCGGTAACAGTGATATAGAAAGGGTAGTAGGTACCTGGAATAGCCTCCCAGTGGAAGCGGTAACAGTGACATAGAAAGGGTAGTAGATACCTGGAATAGCCTCCCAGTGGAAGCAGTAACAGTGATATAGAAAGGGTAGTAGGTACCTGGAATAGCCTTCCAGTGGGAGCAGTAACAGTGATATAGAAAGGGTAGTAGATACCTGGAATAGCCTTCCAGAGGGAGCAGTAACAGTGATATAGAAAGGGTAGTAGATACCTGGAATAGCCTTCCAGTGGGAGCAGTAACAGTGATATAGAAAGGGTAGTAGATACCCGGAATAGCCTTCCAGTGGGAGCAGTAACGGTGATATAGAAAGGGTAGTAGATATCCGGAAAAGCCTTCCAGTGGGAGCAGTAGCAGTGATAAAGAAAGGGTAGTAGATACCCGGAATAGCCTTCCAGTGGGAGCAGTAACGGTGATATAGAAAGAGTAGTAGATACCTGGAATAGCCTTCCAGTGGGAGCAGTAACGGTGATATAGAAAGAGTAGTAGTACATGGAATAGTCTTCCAGTGGGAGCAGTAACAGTGACATAGAAAGAGTAGTAGATACATGGAATAGCCTTCCAGTGGGAGCAGTAAAGTCTAACATTCAGATGTAGATAGGTGTTTATTGTTAATCTGTTTGTACATCATTACTAGTTGCAATAGTCAATCTTATAAGTGAATTAAAGTTTAACCCTAAATATTACTTTGTAAAATTCCCAAACACAGCTTTAAACTCTTAGTGCCCAGTACTCAATGAGCACACACTCAGATCGCCTGCACACTCTGGATACGTTTAATATCTCCCAGGTTAATATTCACACCTGCCCCATTCTTTCCAAACGTGTGTCTGCTACCTGCTTTGTGTAGAGGGCGGCAGATGGAGGGTGACTGACGTCTCCTCCTCCCCCGAGGCAGGGCCGGCAGGTGATCCAGGCAGGTACAGTAGGCCATAGGGACAAATAGTATCCTTTTCATCCCAGCCGTGAGAATGGCGACAGATGGATACTTAACATTCTCCTTTTACCTCCTGGTTACACACATGAAACCGATGGCACAGACCGACGACTCCACCTGTTTAACTCAATTCCCAACCTTCGCCGGAGCCTCCACACGTCCTGACATCTTTCACGTAACCATGAGGACAACGTGGAACATTACACGTCATCTGTCACTATTTGTATCCTGTTCTATCAAAGTTCCAAAATGTCCGAGTGCTTTATAAAAACAACGAGCTAATACATGATATAAATATTCAAAGAGACGTAGAATTAAAAGTGTCCCATACAGAATGTATCGTTTCAAAGCATTGAATCGCTGGGGGGACAATTGGTGACCCTACACAAGGGAGTTGCACATTCTCCCAATACAGATATTTGGCTAAAAATTTACAATTCCCTTGTGTTGAAGGGAGCGTTGAGACTTGCTGTGTATGTCATGCACATAAAGCCTGTACATAAAGCACTACATAGAGATTAGCCTTGTGGTTTGAGACGTACCCATTACCAAAGCAAATAATAGGATAACCCTTAGAGTGCCAGGCAGCTGTGCAACAGATTGTGAGCAATTAAGCCAACTCTCTTTACCGCCCCCTGGGACGCAGAGACATTTTACATTTATAGAAAATCCCTATAGAATCATTGTGTAAAAATAATTCAATGGGAATTGTCGATTTCTGTTTTCATTGTGATATCCGTTTAGACTCACAGCTTGTAAGAGACAATGTATTTATCCAGATGCGCTGAGTCTAGTCTATGTTTTAGTGTAAATAGCGCTGCGGCAGAAATTGCACATTTTTTCCGCCCAGTGATAAATGACAGCAATTTGCTCCTCGATCTGTGGATCGCAGCCGCATAGTTATAATGTGTCATTGACCTGAAGGGTTAATTTGCCAAGAGCCAACAGGACATAATCGAGGGTGTAACGTAAGGGATTCACCCGCACGCCTCCTGGTTGCCGTGATAACTGGCAGAATACATCTTTTGAGTATCTAAGGGTTAAATCGTTAATTGATACATATAGTAAACTATGTATTATTTATATTAATCCCAGAATTCTAGATATCACATCAGCCTCCGTTACATTTCTACCTATCCCATCATCGAATGCAGCATTATCTCTGTATATTGTATTCAAAGATCACCCACAAAACTTAGGGTACGAAAAACTTCAAATCACCCATTCTCGCAGCCTGGCTATTTCTGCCATTTTTTTTTTCACTGTGATTCGGAGTTTAGTGAATTACTCTGTTATTGGGCGCAGTTTATCGGGACGTCCGTGCTGCTCAATGTTCACGCAATCTGTCAGTAACTTAAATATTGTTAAAAATAGAATAAGTCCAACATAAATTAGTAACGGACGCAGCTGCGTTCGGGCCCCAAATAGCAGGTTGTGAAAAACGCAACACAAGAATCTACCCAAAGTGTAATAAAACAAAAGTGTAAAATGGCGGGCACGGCCTGTGCTCTTCGCTGGGATCTTTAGAGCGATTACAGTGTTTTATTCCTTCTTAATGCTGCTGTGTCCAGGGAGGCAGATCCTGGCAGCTACTAGATGGATTTACAATATTCTACATAAGAGAGAAAAATGGCTGCAGCGTTGCAACTGTAACTGCTAGCTCGCTGTACGTGTGCCAGCGGCCCTGCTTTCCCCCATTCTGCATGTTAACAATGCATTTTTTAATAATTTCTCCGCAGGCCGCGTGCGTTTCGGGAGGGCTGGACAGGGAGATATGGAGTAATATTTATTGTTACAATGCACAGGAATGTAAGGTGGCCCCAACCCCCCAGCGCTCCCATTGGTTCCTTTCTCCCCCCGCATTATATTTTCTGCGCACGGAATAGTCATAGAATAAGGGAATGTGTGGCAAATACTTTCCATTACAAGGATGGATGTTTGCACGCACAGGGTGACGGCGAGAATCTATTTGTGCACTTTGATGATTAATATTAAGGCCTCTGGAGATTTGATTCTGCTCCCATGTAAAGTATACAGTGATGCATTGCCCAGGATCGGAGCTGGCAAGCTAAATGCACACACAGCACCTGCCTCTCCCTTCCAATACTTCTATACATTCAATAAAAAAAATCTCATTTATAGCGCACAGCCTTCTCTTAACCCCTTAAGGACCAAACTTCTGGAATAAAAGGGAATCATGACATGTCACACATGTCATGTGTCCAAAGCGCCTGTCCTAGTCAGCAGGTAACACGAAAGTACAAAATATAACAAATAAAAAATCTATCTATCTATCTATAATGTATCTATCTGTAATATATCTACCTATTATCTATTTATCTATATTGTAAAGCGCTACGGAATCTGTTGGCGCTATATAAATGGCAATAATAATAATAATATCTATTATCTATCTAGCTGTCTATCTATCTGTAATATATCTATCTATCTATCTATCTATCTATCTATATATCTATCTATCCATACATCTATATTAACGAAGAGTACAGTTTGTTCTATTCCTTCTGAGATGTGAAATGGTCACGCTGGGGGTAGAAAGCCTCATTCTTTCTAAGAATTATCTAACAGTTATGCTGTAATGTAACAGGAAATAATAGATCTTTTAAGCCAGAATTGTAAAACTCCTCCTGTAAGGTGTTCATGGACTAACACTCTAATTATGGGAGGGGGAGTATAACAATATATAGGGGGGCCGTAGTATGACAAACCCCTGTAATAATGTCCACTGAAGCTACGTCTCTGGCTGAGCGCGGTGAGTTTCCAGAATATTTATGCCGCATACATTATAAAGACACTATGTATGAAATGTTAGATACTATTAGACCGTGTTAGGGGGAGAGGGGGGACTTCGGCCCTGGCTAATGGTTTCTCTATATGTTAGGGGGAGAGGGGGGACTTCGGCCCTGGCTAATGGTTTCTCTATATGTTAGGGGGAGAGGGGGGACTTCGGCCCTGGCTAATGGTTTCTCTATATGTTAGGGGGAGAGGGGGGACTTCGGCCCTGGCTAATGGTTTCTCTATATGTTAGGGGGAGAGGGGGGACTTCGGCCCTGGCTAATGGTTTCTCTATATGTTAGGGGGAGAGGGGGGACTTCGGCCCTGGATAATGGTTTCTCTATATGTTAGGGGGAGAGGGGGGACTTCGGCCCTGGCTAATGGTTTCTCTATATGTTAGGGGGAGAGGGGGAACTTCGGCCCTGGCTAATGGTTTCTCTATATGTTAGGGGGAGAGGGGGGACTTCGGCCCTGGCTAATGGTTTCTCTATATGTTAGGGGGAGAGGGGGGACTTCGGCCCTGGCTAATGGTTTCTCTATATGTTAGGGGGAGAGGGGGGACTTCGGCCCTGGCTAATGGTTTCTCTATATGTTAGGGAGAGAGGGGGGACTTCGGCCCTGGCTAATGGTTTCTCTATATGTTAGGGGGAGAGGGGGGACTTCGACCCTGGCTAATGGTTTCTCTATATGTTAGGGGGAGAGGGGGGACTTCGGCCCTGGCTAATGGTTTCTCTATATGTTAGGGGGAGAGGGGGGACTTCGGCCCTGGCTAATGGTTTCTCTATATGTTAGGGGGAGAGGGGGGACTTCGGCCCTGGCTAATGGTTTCTCTATATGTTAGGGGGAGAGGGGGGACTTCGGCCCTGGCTAATGGTTTCTCTATATGTTAGGGGGAGAGGGGGGACTTCGGCCCTGGCTAATGGTTTCTCTCTGCAGGTCTCAAAGAGGGGTTTGGCATGTAGGGAATAAGTAGATCATCTGGGTAAGTGGTATCGTGATCAGACAGCTGCTGCAGAATTCTTTATTTTAGATAAGAAAGTGACAATAATGAATAATTCTATAATTAGCAGTATATCTATATAACGTACATAAGATCAGGCAGTGCTCTTGTAATGTGATACTTTGAATCATTTTCTCACATTCTGCAATTCGGCTTTCACTTCACCACCCTTAGTGAATACGCTCAGAGATGTTCTAGAGCAGCTCTGGAAGAGCCGCGGGGATTTGTGTGCGAGGGCTGCTGATATTTCGGTGGGAGAGATGCCGGTTAGTTACAGCTGGCCTGCTCACACTGCTCTGGGCAATGAATGGGAAGTCGGTCAGACGAAAAGATATCCTGCTATCAGTGATTACGTAACTGAATCGCTCATCTTGGCTTACAGGAGAGAAATGGATAACACACTTCTTCTCCGCAGCAGTAGCAACATTCCCACCATCTTTTCACATTGCTGACGGTGTTTTCTTATACACCAGAAGCCCCCAAATTTAGAGCGAAAACATGTGATTTCCAAACCCAGGATATTTGAGTCCGCCTCGTTCAGTGCGACCGGGAGCAAACACTAAAGACTAATTTTACTACTGGCGTCCGTGCCAAGCAATGCCATCTGCACAAATACTTACTAAGAATATAACTACTGCGGCGAGAGGGTTTATCGAGCCCAGTGGACAGAGCCCCAGCTGCAGTTAGCCAACGTTGGTTGCCAGCAATGTCAGCTCAACCTTTCAGCCTTCCTGGCTCAATTAAATAAGTGCCATTAACTTTGATAATAATATCTGCAAACGTAGGACAAAGTCCGAAGCTAGCGACAAACTAACCGTTTGCTGTTTCTGGTTAAAATTATTTTCAAATGTGCAAATTTTGAGATAAAAAAAAACCTTCAACAGCTGGATTATTTTGGCTTCAAATCTGAAATGTCCACTTTAGTGAAATACTTTTGTGTGTTGGTGCATTGCTACAAAGTGATGCATTGTTTATAACTGATAAGGTTATCTTAGATTGTTGGCCAAAATAGCTGGTTTGGATCCTATCGGTTATTGTGGCCTATTGTTTGTTTAGTGACGGAACCCCCCAGAGTGTGATAGGAATCCCTCTGCTAATAATACATATCGTGATATCAGTGAGTCTGTCACTTGGTGACAGCTGTGAAAAGCACATTACTGTGTAAATATTAACAGTAATTCTCTTGCACGGCCCTCGTTACAGTTTGACTTGCAGATTTTCACGCCCACCGGGTGACTGGTGCACGACGGATTTCTTTGCTCAGATGTGCTAATTCACTGTGAGATTTCTGGGTGTTAGAATGGCGATATTTATTACACACAACGCGCAACTAGGAAGCTGCGCTTGGAGCTAGTCCCAAAAGGCTCTGCGATTGCAACTCTTTTAGGGGTTTATTCACTAAACACTGAATTGTAGTTTGGTGAAATTCATACTTATATATATATTATTCCCGAGCTGTGGCTGTGACTCGGTTGGAGAGTTTTCCAAATCAGATAGTTTTTGCAAGTTGTACAATTTAGTTTTTAATTCTCTATCATTTGTTATTTAGCTAATAGAGCCCCTTTGTGTTACATAGCGAGCTACATTGCACCCCCCCCCCCCCCCCACCCCCCCCACCCCCTCTCCACCCTCCTCCAGGGAAGCCAAGGAGATAATGTATCTGATAGATGATTGGAAGCCATGTCTTTATTATAAAAAATCTGGGGTTGCAAACATCCCGCCATATTTCTTAATGAATGGAACGTTTCCTGGTATATAAACGTTTACCCATATGTATTTTTAATTGTTATAAAATGTCCTTTTGTATGGGTAAATTATATTCATTAGCCATTATGTCTTTTAAAATGTATATTTATTAGCTGCCTTCAAGATTTAGAGAGCAGATTATTACTGAACGCATGCCATGGCTATAAATTGTCCGTAACTCCACTGCGCCAGTGAGGGTCCGGAGCAAGCTTTATAAATATGCATATTTTTTGGCAATATTCATGGTGTTCATCACAGTAAGAAGAAATGAATATGGAGTGCTCTGCGAGGCGGGGGGCAGGGTGTGCTGCCGGGCACTCTATAACCGCTTGTAAGAAAATGCCATTTTTACTGCAGACAAGATTCATTACAATGAATGATAAGAAGTGAGGGGGCAGCGTGCGGTGAAAGGACCAACCCCCAGCCGCTGCGCAGTCCATCAGGCCTCGTAAATGTAACTGTGATGGGATTGTGTGCAGGAAAGGGGCGAGCAGCAAATGCAACTGTGCGAGTGTGCGTCCTTTTACCCTTTACAGTATAAAGATCATGACTGACACCAAACATCCCCAAGTCTTATTTAATGTACCAGTACATACAAGGGATCTTACATAGAGAATACATACAGGGAGAGACCCAGCCTTGTCATACTCCCAGTAATATGAGTGTATAACAGAGCCCCACAGCAATAATACTCCCAGTAATATGTCTGAGTGTATAACAGAGCCCCACAGTTATAATACTCCCAGTAATATGTCTGAGTGTATAACAGAGCTCCACAGCAATAATACTCCCAGTAATGTGTCTGAGTGTATCACAGAGCTCCACAGTAACAATACTCCCAGTAATGTGTCTGAGTGTATAACAGAGCTCCACAGCAATAATACTCCCAGTAATGTGTCTGACTGTATAACAGAGCTCCCCAGCAATAATACTCCCAGGAATGTGTCTGAGTGTATCACAGAGCTCCACAGCAATAATACTCCCAGTAATGTGTCTGAGTGTATAACAGAGCTCCACAGCAATAATACTGTGCTATTTCCCTATGTTAGGTCCGAGACCCAGCACGGGAATGTGAGGTTTATATAATACAGGAGCTATTTCCCTATGTTGGGTCCGAGGCCCAGCACGGGAATGTGAGGTTTATATAATACAGGAGTTATTTCCCTATGTTGGGTCCAAGGCCCAGCACAGGAATGTGAGGTTTATATAATACAGGAGCTATTTCCCTATATTGGGTCCGAGGCCCAGCACGTTATATAATACAGGAGTTATTTCCCTATGTTGAGTCCGAGGCCCAGCACGGGAATGTGAGGTTTATATAATACAGGAGTTATTTCCCTATGTTGTGTCCGAGGCCCTGCACAGGAATGTGAGGTTTATATAATACAGGAGCTATTTCCCTATGTTGGGTCCGAGGCCCAGCACGGGAATGTGAGGTTTATATAATACAGGAGATATTTCCCTATGTTGTGTCCGAGGCCCTGCACAGGAATGTGAGGTTTATATAATACAGGAGCTATTTCCCTATGTTGGGTCCGAGGCCCAGCACGGGAATGTGAGGTTTATATAATACAGGAGTTATTTCCCTATGTTGGGTCCGAGGCCCAGCACAGGAATGTGAGGCTTATATAATACAGGAGTTATTTCCCTATGTTAGGTCCGAGGTCCAGCACAGGAATGTGAGGTTTATATAATACAGGAGTTATTTCCCTATGTTGGGTCTGAGGCCCAGCACAGGAATGCGAGGTTTTTATAATACAGGAGCTATTTCCCTATGTTGGGTCCGAGGCCCAGCACGGGAATGTGAGGTTTATATAATACAGGAGTTATTTCCCTATGTTGGGTCCGAGGCCCAGCACAGGAATGTGAGGTTTATATAATACAGGAGTTATTTCCCTATGTTGGGTCCGAGGCCCAGCACGGGAATGTGAGGTTTATATAATACAGGAGTTATTTCCCTATGTTGGGTCCGAGGCCCAGCACGGGAATGTGAGGTTTATATAATACAGGAGTTATTTCCCTATGTTGGGTCCGAGGCCCAGCATGGGAATGTGAGGTTTATATAATACAGGAGTTATTTCCCTATGTTGGGTCCGAGGCCCAGCACAGGAATGTGAGGTTTATATAATACAGGAGCTATTTCCCTATGTTGGGTCCGAGGCCCAGCACGGGAATGTGAGGTTTATATAATACAGGAGTTATTTCCCTATGTTGGGTCCGAGGCCCAGCACGGGAATGTGAGGTTTATATAATACAGGAGTTATTTCCCTATGTTGGGTCCGAGGCCCAGCCCAGGAATGTGGGTTTATATAATACAGGAGCTATTTCCCTATGTTGGGTCTGAGGCCCAGCACGGGAATGTGAGGTTTATATAATACAGGAGTTATTTCCCTATGTTGGGTCTGAGGCCCAGCACGGGAATGTGAGGTTTATATAATACAGGAGCTATTTCCCTATGTTGGGTCCGAGGCCCAGCACGGGAATGTGAGGTTTATATAATACAGGAGCTATTTCCCTATGTTGGGTCCGAGGCCCAGCCCGGGAATGTGAGGTTTATATAATACAGGAGTTATTTCCCTATGTTGGGTCCGAGGCCCAGCACAGGAATGTGAGGCTTATATAATACAGGAGTTATTTCCCTATGTTAGGTCCGAGGTCCAGCACAGGAATGTGAGGTTTATATAATACAGGAGTTATTTCCCTATGTTGGGTCTGAGGCCCAGCACAGGAATGCGAGGTTTTTATAATACAGGAGCTATTTCCCTATGTTGGGTCCGAGGCCCAGCACGGGAATGTGAGGTTTATATAATACAGGAGTTATTTCCCTATGTTGGGTCCGAGGCCCAGCACAGGAATGTGAGGTTTATATAATACAGGAGTTATTTCCCTATGTTGGGTCCGAGGCCCAGCACGGGAATGTGAGGTTTATATAATACAGGAGTTATTTCCCTATGTTGGGTCCGAGGCCCAGCACGGGAATGTGAGGTTTATATAATACAGGAGTTATTTCCCTATGTTGGGTCCGAGGCCCAGCATGGGAATGTGAGGTTTATATAATACAGGAGTTATTTCCCTATGTTGGGTCCGAGGCCCAGCACAGGAATGTGAGGTTTATATAATACAGGAGCTATTTCCCTATGTTGGGTCCGAGGCCCAGCACGGGAATGTGAGGTTTATATAATACAGGAGTTATTTCCCTATGTTGGGTCCGAGGCCCAGCACGGGAATGTGAGGTTTATATAATACAGGAGTTATTTCCCTATGTTGGGTCCGAGGCCCAGCCCAGGAATGTGGGTTTATATAATACAGGAGCTATTTCCCTATGTTGGGTCTGAGGCCCAGCACGGGAATGTGAGGTTTATATAATACAGGAGTTATTTCCCTATGTTGGGTCTGAGGCCCAGCACGGGAATGTGAGGTTTATATAATACAGGAGCTATTTCCCTATGTTGGGTCCGAGGCCCAGCATGGGAATGTGAGGTTTATATAATACAGGAGCTATTTCCCTATGTTGGGTCCGAGGCCCAGCACGGGAATGTGAGGTTTATATAATACAGGAGCTATTTCCCTATGTTGGGTCCGAGGCCCAGCACGGGAATGTGAGGTTTATATAATACAGGAGTTATTTCCCTATGTTGGGTCTGAGGCCCAGCACGGGAATGTGAGGTTTATATAATACAGGAGCTATTTCCCTATGTTAGGTCCGAGGCCCAGCACGGGAATGTGAGGTTTATATAATACAGGAGCTATTTCCCTATGTTGGGTCCGAGGCCCAGCCCGGGAATGTGAGGTTTATATAATACAGGAGTTATTTCCCTATGTTGGGTCCGAGGCCCAGCACGGGAATGTGAGGTTTATATAATACAGGAGTTATTTCCCTATGTTGGGTCCGACGCCCAGCCCAGGAATGTGAGGTTTATATAATACAGGAGTTATTTCCCTATGTTGGGTCTGAGGCCCAGCACGGGAATGTGAGGTTTATATAATACAGGAGTTATTTCCCTATGTTGGGTCCAAGGCCCAGCACGGGAATGTGAGGTTTATATAATGCAGGAGTTATTTCCCTATGTTGGGTCTGAGGCCCAGCCCAGGAATGTGAGGTTTATATAATACAGGAGTTATTTCCCTATGTTGGGTCTGAGGCCCAGCACGGGAATGTGAGGTTTATATAATACAGGAGTTATTTCCCTATGTTGGGTCCAAGGCCCAGCACGGGAATGTGAGGTTTATATAATGCAGGAGTTATTTCCCTATGTTGGGTCCGACGCCCAGCCCAGGAATGTGAGGTTTATATAATACAGGAGTTATTTCCCTATGTTGGGTCTGAGGCCCAGCACGGGAATGTTAGGTTTATATAATACAGGAGCTATTTCCCTATGTTGGGTCCGAGGCCCAGCACGGGAATGTGAGGTTTATATAATACAGGAGCTATTTCCCTATGTTGGGTCCGAGGCCCAGCACAGGAATGTGAGGTTTATATAATACAGGAGCTATTTCCCTATGTTGGGTCAGAGGCCCAGCACGGGAATGTGAGGTTTATATAATACACAAGCTATTTCCCTATGTTGGGTCCGAGGCCCAGCACGGGAATGTGAGGTTTATATAATACAGGAGTTATTTCCCTATTTTGGGTCTGAGGCCCAGCACGGGAATGTGAGGTTTATATAATACAGGAGCTATTTCCCTATGTTGGGTCCGAGGCCCAGCACGGGAATGTGAGGTTTATATAATACAGGAGTTATTTCCCTATGTTGGGTCTGAGGCCCAGCCCAGGAATGTGAGGTTTATATAATACAGGAGTTATTTCCCTATGTTGGGTCTGAGGCCCAGCCCAGGAATGTGAGGTTTATATAATACAGGAGTTATTTCCCTATGTTGGGTCTGAGGCCCAGCCCAGGAATGTGAGGTTTATATAATACAGGAGTTATTTCCCTATGTTGGGTCCGAGGCCCAGCACGGGAATGTGAGGTTTATATAATACAGGAGTTATTTCCCTATGTTGGGTCCGAGGCCCAGCACGGGAATGTGAGGTTTATATAATACAGGAGCTATTTCCCTATGTTGGGTCCGACGCCCAGCACGGGAATGTGAGGTTTATATAATACAGGAGCTATTTCCCTATGTTGGGTCCGACGCCCAGCACGGGAATGTGAGGTTTATATAATACAGGAGCTATTTCCCTATGTTGGGTCCGACGCCCAGCACGGGAATGTGAGGTTTTTATAATGCAGGAGCTATTTCCCTGATTTCCAATGGCCGGTTCACAAGGAAGCAGGAATCTGAGCCGTCAGTCAATCCCAAACGCAGCGTTACGGTTACTCTAAACGTCTTCTCTCTCTGCAGAACATGAGTTCCGGGGCGAACTTCTAAACCAAAGGTGGACCCGAGGGGAGAGGATCAACAGCTGTGAGAGCCGAAAACGATTAAACAGCAGGGACTCCAAGGTAAGGGGACCTAATACATCATTTATCATTCGCTTCCGTATTTCAGTCATTCCGTGGCCTCTGGAGAGGCTGAAATCCAAACTACATTCAAACTCCTTCAGAGGCTGTGTTGCAAAATCCAGGCACTGATCTGTCTTGTAAAAAATGTCCCGATTTTCCCACCCAAATGTCCCAGGACGGTTCTAGATAATTTCTAGTATCCCAACTGGGGGCATTCGTACTTTAGCGGGCTCACTATTGGGGATATTTAAATCGAACAACCCCACAGTGAATGCTAATTGGTCAAATACAGCATTTATCTCACAAACAGAAAAAACTAAATTAATTTAAAAAAAATAAAAAATTAGGACATCCAATATTTGTATACCCAATGGGTGCATGTTTTTCTCAGCCAGTACCACCTCTGCTCTGCAAACATTCCATGCATTCATCATTCTTGTGGAAATGTGCAGAGCCCACGGCTGAGTATTACCCCTTTCTGACATAATCCCTGTCCAATCTCCAATGAAACGGATAGATGCATTCTAGGAATATAGAATGCATTTTTAATATATTTTTAAATTATTTTATCAGTAGAAATAATTTGCAATTTATTTCACATTATCGCAGCCTGAATATCATTTATCCTTTCCTCTGCAGCACTTTTTTCTCCCAGATTATGAATAAATCACAATGTAGATTTCTGTGCGGATTACATCGGTAGTAAACGATATTTATTGAATGACAAACAAAGCACAAGGTGTCCTAGGAGTTCTCTTTGCTTAATTTCATCATACGGGAGATTATGTTTCCCAGTTTCATTTTTACGTTAAAAATAGCCGTAATTTAAAGGGACGCTTTCACTTCACACAATATTTAATACTATGTTTACTTATTGCTTACATTTAGCAAATATGTATTTGTTAGGTCTGAAAATAAAATGGAGAAATTCACATCACTGCAGTTCCCTTTATCCTGGAAATGAACACCGCCATCTTGGCTCCCATTGCTATAAGCACTTTGCACCTGTCAGTCAGCATAGAGAGGAGGAGAATTGAACACCGCCATCTTGGCTCCCATTGCTATAAGCACTTTGCACCTGTCAGTCAGCATAGAGAGGAGGAGAATTGAACACCGCCATCTTGGCTCCCAGTGCTATAAGCACTTTGCACCTGTCAGTCCGCATAGAGAGGAGGAGAATTGAACACCGCCATCTTGGCTGCCATTGCTATAAGCACTTTGCACCTGTCAGTCAGCATAGAGAGGAGGAGAATTGAACACCGCCATCTTGGCTCCCAGTGCTATAAGCACTTTGCACCTGTCAGTCCGCATAGAGAGGAGGAGAATTGAACACCGCCATCTTGGCTCCCATTGCTATAAGCACTTTGCACCTGTCAGTCAGCATAGAGAGGAGGAGAAAATTGAACACCGCCATCTTGGCTCCCATTGCTATAAGCACTTTGCACCTGTCAGTCAGCATAGAGAGGAGGAGAATTGAACACCGCCATCTTGGTTCCCTTTGCTATAAGCACTTTGCACCTGTCAGTCAGCATAGAGAGGAGGAGAATTGAACACCGCCATCTTGGCTCCCATTGCTATAAGCACTTTGCACCTGTCAGTCAGCATAGAGAGAAGGAGAATTGAACACCGCCATCTTGGCTCCCATTGCTATAAGCACTTTGCACCTGTCAGTCAGCATAGAGAGGAGGAGAATTGAACACCGCCATCTTGGCTCCCAGTGCTATAAGCACTTTGCACCTGTCAGTCAGCATAGAGAGAAGGAGAATTGAAAACCGCCATCTTGGCTCCCATTGCTATAAGCACTTTGCACCTGTCAGTCAGCATAGAGAGGAGGAGAATTGAACACCGCCATCTTGGCTCCCATTGCTATAAGCACTTTGCATCTGTCAGTCAGCATAGAGAGGAGGAGAATTGAACACCGCCATCTTGGCTGCCATTGCTATAAGCACTTTGCACCTGTCAGTCAGCATAGAGAGGAGGAGAATTGAACACCGCCATCTTGGCTTCCATTGCTATAAGCACTTTGCACCTGTTAGTCAGCATAAAGAGAAGGAGAATTGAACACCACCATCTTGGCTCCCATTGCTATAAGCACTTTGCACCTGTCAGTCAGTATATAGAGGAGGAGAATTGAACACCGCCATCTTGGTTCCCTTTGCTATAAGCACTTTGCACCTGTCAGTCAGCATAGAGAGGAGGAGAACTGAACACCGCCATCTTGGCTCCCATTGCTATAAGCACTTTTCACCTGTTAGTCAGCATAGAGAGGAGGATAATGCCCTCTAGTAACCTTATAGGCAGCCAAATTCAAATTTACTTATTTATGGATTGATTGTAAGCTCTTGCTCGAGATAATTTGATGCTGGAAGCATTGATACAAGCTATTCATGTAATTGTTTTGTTCAGAGTCCATGCATTGCACTGTGCTAGTATCTGATTGTCTGTTTCTGTTTTGCTGATAGGCCTACAATGCACCGTCGTATAGCGTTATGTATAATATAGTCTTACTATAGCCGATTTACATGTTTGCTAATGCGGTGCTCGTTATGGTAGGTTTAGCAATTTAATTAATCTGGGATTAATCTAATGATGTTCCTGAAAACCTCTAATTGCAGATGAATGTGGAAATTGACGACAAAAGAACACGCACGAGGTCAAAAACAATCAGAGGTGAGTTTATTACCTCCGCTAGGTCTGATAAGCTCAATGGCATCCTCAGGAGATAAGAGAGCTTCGCACCCTGCACGAACAAGTCATACCTCATTAGAGTCATTCACAAAAATACTAACAGCTCTGAGGACCAACCGAGATTTATGTTTAATTCAATCCGAACTTTTGAAATCTCTTAATTACTTACAAGCATTCATCTAGAGCACGCAGGCGGTGTAGCGCACAGTGAGGGGGCACCCAGGGGGACTGCAGCTAAAAGCTTTGCTATTCTCAGGCACACACTGGCTGTGCTCACATCTCGATGGTTCTTATAGAGCGACTTGTCTGCTATCCACTGTAGCTTGTCCTAATTAGTCATCAGCACCTCCAAACCTGGGAACTCTACACCAAGCTTTTCAGATGTTTAAATTGATGGTGTTATATTGAAAACCAAGCTGAGTCATATTACGCCTTACTGTCTCAGTGGACCCTTATGTAGTCCATAGAGTGACTTTGTGACCTCACGGTCCAGACGAGAGCTGCAGCACACCAGAATTTGAGATCCACTAAATCTGATGCAGTTAACGTATGGTACTGAGAGGTGGCCCTTTATCATTCTGTTTTTTAAATCAGTGTAACGAGCAACAAGACGTTTGAGAGCAAGTCTTGGACTAGCAGCAGACACAAAATATTTGTTCCTTCCAGATGGACGCTTTCTGACCTGCTTTGTAAGAATAGATTATAAAGCATAGATTATGACGAACGATAAGAACCAATTGCTTTGTACAGTCTGACATTTCTTAAATCCACCTATAAGCTCATAATTATTTGTTCTTTGGGAAGCGTTATGTCTATACATTATTTTATTTTAGTAATTCACATTCTGCTCCGATTTGACCCTTAACCGTTTATATGAAGTCTTAAAACTGAGCAGGATGGCTGATTGTTTTTGTTTTTTATAAAACTAGTGCCCTGGATCCTTATTGTAGAATACCACCTGCAAAATAAATTCTGTGTCTCAAAACAAGTATATATCCATAAATATCAGTAAATCACAATATTATCATTTCAGTTATGGTAGTGGTACTCAGAGCTCCTATTTGGAGTTCTGGGAATGGTGACTGATATGTTAACATTTGAAACTGAAGGTTTTTTTATATTGGATGACCGAGTCTTTATTGCAAGCTAATACAGAATTTGTATTGATCTCTCGACAGCAGTCCCCGCTGAGCTCATAGGACAGGAAGTGAGGTAAGAGGATATCCCAACCTACATTCACTCTGTACATCTTGGCTCAGTGTTTTTTTTTTTTTACATTTTATCTTTGTTAATGCATCAAACATATAACACCTTTGCTTTTTCCATCTGTCTTATTAAATTAATAAAATGTCATAAATACTCGTCTGCATGAGAATGGGCAGAGTTTAATAACTTGGTCTATCTATAGTGCCCACTGTCTCCTGTGTGTTTAATAAACTGTGCTGTTATAGAGGAGACTTCAGTGAGCCTATTAACCTGCACAGCTTGCAATCGCAGCCCCGATCCAAGCTGTCAGACAACTTTCTCCTGTACTACAGCTCCAGCAACCTAAGGCAGTCATCTCACCCAATTACAGGCCTGAGTGAGGTGCATTTGAAATCTAAAACAGGGTTCCCAACCCCGCTTTTTTCAAGGCACACCATTCATTTTGTTCATTTTCTTCATTTTGTTCCAGTAGGAATCTTGACTAAAGCAGGGCTGTTGGTGTGTGTTAGATTGGGACCCTCTGCTTGGAATTGGATTGTCCTGTTCTCTTCAGGAGAACCCTTAAAGTATGAAAATATGCAAATAAACCAGAGAAAGGAAGTTTAATGACCTTTTGTATGAGATGGAACTCATTCCCGATCTTGCCGTGAGTTTCAGCTCACTTGTTCCATCACGTACTATGTCCATTCTCAGTTGAGTGTTTCTCACAAACCGTTTGCTTGTCTGATTGGGTGTAAAGCAGACCTCAGGGTCGTCGAGGTCTACATTGGCCTTCCCTGTTCTAGAGCATGGAGATGGCTCACGCCAAGAGTATCCAGCTTAATAGCTGACGTCACACTACCCTCTGAGCCTCTGATTCTACAGCAACCAAAGTGTTACACAACAAAAGGAACACACGGTATACTCTGAACTGTGCACATTCAGTTCTTTAATTAAGCATAGTCATAAAGCTGTAATGAACACTCTATTAATTAGATGGGGTGAAGTGTTTCATTAATCTGAAGCAGGCATGTGGTTCACTGGAATTAAACTGATCAGGATGGATGAAAGCCCGTCAGGGGGTAAAGGTTCTTGTTCCTCGTTGGCGCCCGTGGTGACCTAATATCGCTCTTCTTTATTTTCTCTCAAGCTGTCCCACCCCAGGCTGCATTGGCTCAGGACACACAAGTGGAAAGTATGCAAGACACAGAAGGTGAGTGTGCTCTTAGGAGCTGACTCGTATGGATGTAATTCATTCTGTAATACTGGTTCTGCATATCTCCAGAAACTCAAACAATCGTAGCTACAGAGATATGGTCATCTCTTCATAGTCCGGAACAGGGGTGGTCAAACATCAAACACAGTGAATCATTGGTTTTGTGATCTTAATGAATGGGGGAGGTCATAAGATAGACTTGTGCAGACCATTATTCCGGAAAATGTAAAATGTTCACGATTACCCAATGAGGTCATTTTATTCGTGATTATGTTGGCTTAAAGTTAACTCACCGCAGCCTACTGTTTATATTAAACCTCTATATGAGCCAAGACCCAGATCAGTCAATATTTTTATCGAAATAAACCCAGCAGCAAAGAAGCAACGATTCACATTCATTGGTTAGTTTCAGCCGGTTCAAGCATCTTGCGTTAAACTTATCTGCACAGCTGAATTTCTCTCCAAACCTGTCATTCCTGCATGGAACGGGTAGAAGAGACAGCTCAGTGAGAGGTAACTAAATTACACAGCAACAGCATTTGGCTCTCATTGGAAGCACTGCGGATAGGAAACCGTTTTATTGCTAACGTATAAAGAAAATTGTGCCCAAAGGAGACAAGTGCAGGAATATAATAAAAAAATGTCCCTATGGGAAAAGAACCTCTTCCCTAACGAATTAACTGATTTTTATTGAGGAGCACTTTTTAAATACATAATATGCATATATTTACATCAAAACTACCCTTCGACTATTATTAAAATGCAATGAATAATTCCTAAATGTCATGTCCTGAATTATTAAAATGAAACTGTCACCTGAAATATTCTTAACCTAAATCACTTAAAAAATATATCGCCAACAAATTATAGTTTTATCTAACTAGACCTCAATATAATATTGTTGAATAAGCTGTTCGAATGATTTAAGATTTTTGGTTAAACTTTTAAAATATATTTTTTTAACATATTAACATATTCAAATATAAAAAAATACATCATACCTAAAAATATATCAATATATAAAAAAATATCAAAATATATTTTTCATAATATTAAATAGTTTTAAAAGTGTATCAAAAAAATATTAAATGATTTGAGAAGCACAGACCTAACAATATTAAATTGAGGCCTAAATCACCATAAATTTATGCTACGATTTCCATTTGAAGTTAGGAAAGTTTTTCAGAGTGGAAATTCTATTTTGAAATTGTGTCGCAATTTTGAAAGCTTCCGAGACAGTTACAGATAAAGAAAAACACAGAAAAAGTCCAGAAAAGGTGTTTCTGGACTTTTCCTGACTTGCACCCGGCATTCCATAGTGCATGGATGAGGAAATTCAGTTCTCCAACTGCTTCATGTAATTAAAGAAATGATGTGCTGAAACATTTCTCTTGTACTTTGTACCAGTTTACAAAGTTGCCCCCTGGCACGAAAACGCAAGATTCAGGATGCCGAAGCAGAACATTTTTCTTCAAAGAGGAAATCACACCCACTCAAGCTTGCCCTGGACGAGCGGTACAATGTGGACAGCGATGGAAGTGAGGAAACAGAGGTGAAACAGGAAGAGTCTGGGTCTGAGGACTCTGAAGGAAGTTTAGAGGAAATCGAAGAAGAATCTGAAATGGCAGAACCCAAAGATATGCCCAGCCCAAAATCTCCTGCAGAAGGTAATCCTCTTTGTTTAGGAGATGTAAGAAATGTCTGTACCTACAACTCTTGTCATGTAGTAATTCCATTACTTCTCCCTTACAATTATTCCCATAATTTCTCTTTATACACAACTCCCATTTAAGGGTCTTGCTTGGTTCCAGGAAGACATGGGGCTTGAGCCCAAAGGAAAACTAGGTGACCCTTACACTGACAGAGAGGTGGGGGTATGTCATGAAGTTCCCCATCTTTCTATGGTTAGTCGCCTCCTCTCTACCCATGATTAGCGTGCTGCTGATACCCAAATAAAGCATACCCAGGTATTCACTGCAATCCTGCCAAGCTACCTAAGTAATAGAGGAGTGTTCAGCAAAGCTCTTTATCTCCTACCAACAGTCACCTGGCGGTCACCACCCCTCTAAGTAGTCTAGCAGAGCATTAGAATACTGATCTTTCTTTTTATAAAATATAGCTTGATACTCGATATAAAACTCAACTAGCTGTAGAGATTCAGGGCTAAAGAGCCGTATGCCCCCGGTGTATGTTGCTAAATTAAGTATTTCAGATACTGACACCTCTTCCTCACATGGAATATTAAGGCTGACTAACACTAAACTAACACTAAACTATTGGTGGAGTAATGGATACAATCCCAAAATAAAATGTTTGCTAACATGCTGATATTATTGCATCTTCCTCTCTGTTTGAAATATACTCTTTGACCATTTGAGATTCCTATTTACTGCAGCTCAGTGAAATGCATTTAATTGATTTATATATATTTTTACATACATGCAAAATAAACCAGAAACACAGTATGGATCCCTGGAACCGTGAGGGCTAGCAGTGCAGTTCACTGTGCAGTCTGAACAATACATCACACGATACCAGACATGATCCCTTGCTGGCCAGACATGTCTTGGAAACACAGGAACATGAATTCCCCAGCCTGACGAGATCCTGTAGTAATTAGAACATACCTAGTAACGAGTTTCCTTTCAACAGGCATCAAGACTTTGTAATGGGGGTTATGTGCGAGCCGTGTTTCCAGCTACATAATTGCAAGATTAATTTACTTCACAGTGTAATTACAAAAAGAATAATGCCAACCTTTATTTCTCTGTGCATTTTTTTTTCTTTGTAGATGAAAAACCAACATTTACAGAGGAAACATCCAACACAGAGAAAAGTTCTCAAGAAAAACCCAGTTACAGCAGCTACCAAGAAATTATTGCCAATTCGCTTCTGAATCTGGGGCACGTAGCGAAGCAAACACTTGTGTCAGAGGGGCATTTAGCAGAAAGTGAACTGGACTCTCCCAAACCAAGTATTGGTGCAGTGGAGATAGTACAGGAGGAGGAGGTGGAAGAAGCCCTGGTAGAAGATGTGTGCGATAAAGAGATTATCATCCAGACTGAAGATGCTGAAGAGGTCATTGAGGTCACTAGTGAACGGAGCAGTGAGCTGTGTCTTGAATCAAGGGACGATGTCAACTGTGAAGACACCTGCAAGCTGCAGAAGGATGTAGAGGAGGAAGAAGATGATGAAGATGATGATGACGATCTTGATGAAGACGATGATGATGATGATCTGGAAGACTTTGAAGAGGAAGAAGAAGAACGATCCACCGAGATGATCAACCAAGTTATCCCCCATGTTTCTCAGGACTCCCCTAAAATCCACTGTGAAGGACAGTTCACTCCTAAACCTGAATATTCAGTCATTGTGGAGGTCAGGTCAGATGATGATAAAGACGACGATAACCATTCACAAAAATCAGCCGTTACGGATGAGTCCGAGATGTATGACATGATGACCAGAGGAAACTTAGGGCTTTTAGAACAAGCGATTGCTCTCAAAGCCGAACAAGTCAAAGTTGTTCGAGAGCCAAGTCGAATTCCTGCTGATAACCCCAAGAATTTCCAACCAGATGATAAACAAAACAGATCAATAGACACCATGCGGAAAAACTTTTATGGTAAAAATGTTTCTTTGTCTAAAATACTGCATGCTTTTTAGAAACCAATATTGTTCTTTTACAAAGAGAGTTAAAGCATGGAAGATCATCCGTAAATTAGTTTTATTGAATTCTGCACTTGACCAAAAAAATGTGTTGCAAGTTCCGACTCTGCAGAAATATAGCCTACCCACGCATTTTATGCGTTATCTCTTAATGCACAGCATGGTAGATTCTCCAAGTTTCAAGCCCCGTAGCAATATGTTTTGCAGTGTACAGCTCATTATACAGCGGCCAACAACCAACATTCGACATTTTCTGCTTTCTAAGCAATTTGGGCCTTTGCTAGTATATGTTGTTTCTTTTCCACACTATTTGAAAGCTGATATAATATACGTCTCTCGCTGCTTCTTCCTCGGGATGATGGAGTACGTGTAATGTAATCTCCATGTGGTTGTGTCTGTGAGTTCACAGGAAACAGATTAGCAAACTAGAAATGAAATAAGATCTTTTGCATTGATCCTTGGGGTCATTTTTAGCTGAGCTATGATATTGCGCATTAACGTTAGCCGCGTGCGGAGGGTGAAAAGTATTTTGTTACACTTTGATTATGCTGACACGAAGATGATAAAAACTGCATGAATTGTTCCTTTGTCTGATACAAATGGGTCTTAAATATAGTTCTGTTACTGTATAAAAAAACCCACTTTTACAATATTAGCATAGTATGTCATTATTCGTTATAGAACTTATCTCCCAGGATGCACCTTGCATTGTTCCTGATTGGTTGCTTATTATAGACATTCTTTCAAGTGTCAGTATTTCTTTTATAACCAGCTAGTACATGCCTCCAAGCAGGCTTAGCGAATTGATATAAAAAAAAATTATAATAATACAATAAATGCTACCAAAATGAAAAGATTTCTCGATTATGGAAAAAAACGACTTTCTTTGGTGACGATTCCTTATTCAATAAAGGACTCAACAGGAAGGGATATATCAAATTCGAAAATTAAATTTCTGATTTTATTTTTACAAATACTGTATTTATTGAACAGAAATCTAATATGGGTTTCCACAAATTGGGCAGATAAATTGTATAGACTTATATGTACTTTGATTGTTCAGATGCAGCCAGGCCAGAGAAGAGAGAGATTAAATGCCCCACCCCGGGCTGTGACGGTACCGGACATGTCACAGGACTGTATCCCCATCACAGAAGCCTCTCAGGATGTCCTCACAAAGACAGGATTCCTCCGGAGAGTACGTATCATTGTGTAATTGTGTGTATATATAGTATCAGTCACTTGGGGGCGGTAGTTACATCATTCGTAGCAGCTGATAGCAACTTGCTACCTCAAGGGGACAATTACCAAATGACGCATCCTTTTTTTTTGCAATGAGACGTGTTCATCGCTGTGTGGGAGCCTGTGACTACTTAAGGGCAGTCTGGACCCTATAATGTCTACGACCACTAGTGTATACACAGTTCCTTCCTGGAGTACTTGCGGTCCTATCATGTGTTTTTATAATGTTATGCAGTTAGAGAGCTTTGGGTTTACCCATTCATCCAGTGACTCATGCAGGATGGATTGTCATCTACCTGATCAAGAATTTAACCGTTTTCTAAGGGATCCTTTCAATCCCTAGTTAACGCAGCAAAATATTGCCTTGTTTTTCCCAGAATGCACTTTGCTTCATTAAATGAGAACAATGTGTGGGACTACTGTTCTCATGATGTTTTGCCAGCCTTTAGACTGACACATTATTGCAGGAGTCATAGTTCGGCATTGACTGCATTTACTCCATTAGCCTACCCCTGATGCTGATGGTTAACTTCATTTATATGCAGAAGCCGTATTGTGAGCTGTTCTGGTGGGTAAAGGATAAATCGTTTTGTTTGTGTTTATTTTCTCCTGGCACAGTTCTGGCAATGCACGAGAATGTGTTGAAATGCCCAACGCCGGGCTGCACTGGACAAGGTCACGTGAATAGTAACAGGAACACACACAGGAGGTAAATATTTTTTAATTGATGTACTCGGTATTCCGACCTCGGCCTCAGAGAGAATACGGATTTACCTTAAAAAGACACCGTTACAAAGAGTACAAATTAATGTAACATCACGAACGTGGGCATGTATTGTAACGCAAATCCCAAGCAGTATTCCTATTTTGACTAAACCTCTGGAAAGTGACGATCAAGTCAATTATCCCCAAATTTTTTCACATTTTGTTTGTAAAAATGAGTTCATGATTCTGTAGCTCTCCTGTCCTTGTTGGAGTCCGAATCCCAAAATCCTTTCGCAGTTCTATTAATAAGCCTTGCATTAATCTACTAGGGTCACAAATTTCATTGGAAATCCTCCTCTATGCAAGAGTAAACAGATAACTCACATGTTTGCTCTCCCAGCCCCTGTGTTTACCCAGCAATCAACCTCCAGGCACTTTTCAGAACCAATGTTGGTTTTAACATTTGTCTCAAATCTTTCGATGGTAACTGAATTGCATTTTGCAGCTTGTCCGGATGCCCGATTGCTGCGGCTGAAAAGTTAGCCAGATCTCATGAAAAGCAACAGCAGCCAGGGGACCTCTCCAAAAACAGCCCTAGCTCAGACAGAATACTCAGGTACGTGCAAATAAAAACAGGATGTGGGTCCCTTTTACCACATGAGATCTTCCTTTATTATTTCATTCTTACCCCAATTATTACGCAGTTTGGTCTGGAATTACCTCTTTGAGTTGGAAGACAATTTTTGCTCCTTCTCTTGAAGGCGTAGTATGGAATTTTTCTATTGAGGGCCTACAGGACTCTTGACTGCCTATTCACTAATTTGTTTCTGGTTTCGCTGTGTGTCTGACAGGCCCATGTGTTTTGTGAAGCAACTGGAGATTCCCCAATTTGGCAGCTATCGACCCAACATGGTGCCTGCGACCCCCAGGGCAAACCTGGCCAAGGAGCTCGAAAAATACTCCAAGGTCACCTTCGATTATGCAAGTTTTGATGCTCAGGTTTTTGGCAAACGCTTGCTTGCTCCAAAGATTCAGACAAGCGAAACCTCACCCAACGCCTTTAAATGTAAGTACAATCAACATGACAGTGGTATAGTCCAGGAGGTGGAAATAAAGCGCAGAGTTATAGACACCGGTGGCGGTGTATTGAGACTGAGAATCTCCAAAAAGAAGACCATGTGCTAGACTACTAAGGCTCTGCTAATGCAGAAATGGCCATAAAAATAGACCCAAACACTGTCATACAATTGACGCCTGGCAAAGCATCATGTGGATTGCAGTTTTAAAAGAGCTTACAAATGTGCCTTTTGGCCATCTCTCTCCGAGTGTGTAAAAATTAAGTTCTGAAAACGTGACTTTTTTGAGCGCTATATGTTATTGCAGTGTCATAAAAATGGCTGCACACTCTCTCCGAGAGGTGAATATCTAAAAAAGGGGGCTCGCCTACAGTAACAGCACAGTGACTAAATAGCTCAGATAAACTCCAGCTTTTACATAAAAAAAAAACACCTTTCCCCCAATACTATCCAAAAACAGACAAGTAATTACTAATAAGATGTCAGGTTTATTAGCCAAGTCGAAGACTTTTAAAAAAAAAAATATCTCGTTTTCATAACTAATCAACTGTTTTAATAAATGTTCACTTTTGCCTCTGTCGATTAGTGTGATCTTGGGCTTTCTGAAACTATGTATTCACAAAGACATGATAAATCTGGTCAAATCACCTGGAAATTGCAACCGGCCACAACTGAGCTTGCAGAAACCAGCGTAGTTATGTTTTTTAAGCATAATGTTTTTTTTGCGTAGTTATGGTTGTTTTAGCATAGTTGTGGTTGTTTTACTGTAGTTATGGTTGTTTTAGCGTAGTTGTGGTTGTTTTACTGTAGTTATGGTTGTTTTAGCGTAGTTGTGGTTGTTTTAGTGTAGTTGTGGTTGTTTTAGCGTAGTTGTGGTTGTTTTAGTGCAGTTATGGTTGTTTTAGCGTAGTTGTGGTTGTTTTAGTGTAGTTATGGTTGTTTTAGCGTGGTTGTGGTTGTTTTAGTGTAGTTGTGATTGTTTTAGTGTAGTTGTGGTTGTTTTACTGTAGTTATGGTTGTGTTAGCGTAGTTGTGATTGTTTTAGTGTAGTTGTGGTTGTTTTAGCGTAGTTGTGGTTGTTTTACTGTAGTTATGGTTGTTTTAGTGTAGTTGTGGTTGTTTTAGTGCAGTTGTGGTTGTTTTAGTGTAGTTGTGGTTGTTTTAGCGTAGTTGTGGTTGTTTTACTGTAGTTATGGTTGTTTTAGCGTAGTTGTGGTTGTTTTAGTGTAGTTGTGGTTGTTTTAGCGTAGTTGTGATTGTTTTAGTGTAGTTATGGTTGTTTTAGCGTAGTTGTATTTGTTTTAGTGTAGTTGTGGTTGTTTTAGTGTAGTTATGGTTGTTTTAGTGTAGTTATGGTTGTTTTAACGTAGTTGTGATTGTTTTAGCGTAGTTGTGGTTGTTTTAACGTAGTTATGGTTGTTTTAGCTTAGTTGTGGTTGTTTTAGCGTAGTTATGGTTGTTTTAGTGTAGTTGTGGTTGTTTAAGCGTAGTTATGGTTGTTTTAGTGTAGTTGTGGTTGTTTTAGCGTAGCTATGGTTGTTTTAGCGTAGTTGTGGTTGTTGTTTTAGTGTAGTTGTGGTTGTTTTAGCGTAGTTGTGGTTGTTTTAAGCATAGCTATGGTTGTTTTAGCGTAGTTGTGGTTGTTTTAGCGTAGTTATGGTTGTTTTAGCGTAGTTGTGGTTGTTTTAGCGTAGTTATGGTTGTTGTAGCGTAGCTATGGTTGTTTTAGCGTAGTTGTGGTCGTTTTAGCGTAGTTATGGTTGTTTTAGCGTAGTTATGGTTGTGGTTGTTTTAAGCATAGCTATGGTTGTTTTAGCGTAGTTGTGGTCGTTTTAGCGTAGTTATGGTTGTTTTAGCGTAGTTGTGATTGTTTTAGTGTAGTTATGGTTGTTTTAGCGTAGTTATGGTTGTTGTAGCGTAGCTATGGTTGTTTTAGCGTAGTTGTGGTTGTTTTAGCGTAGCTATGGTTGTTTTAGCGTAGTTGTGTTTGTTTTAGTGTAGTTGTTTTAGCATAGTTGTGGTTGTTTTAGTGCAGTTGTGGTTGTTTTAGCGTAGTTGTGGTTGTTTTAGCGTAGTTATGGTTGTTTTAGTGTAGTTGTGGTTGTTTTAGCATAGTTGTGGTTGTTTTAGCGTAGTTATGGTTGTTTTAGTGTAGTTGTGGTTGTTTTAGCGTAGTTGTGGTTGTTTTAGCGTAGTTATGGTTGTTTTAGTGTAGTTGTGGTTGTTTTAGCGTAGTTGTGGTTGTTTAGCGTAGTTGTGGTCGTTTTAGCATAGTTATTGTTGTTTTAGCGTAGTTATGGTTGTTTTAGCGTAGTTGTGGTTGTTTTAGCGTAGTTGTGGTTGTTTTAGCGTAGTTGTGGTTGTTTTAGTGTAGTTATGGTTGTTTTAGCGTAGTTGTGATTGTTTTAGTGTAGTTGTGGTTGTTTTAGTGTAGCTATGGTGGTTTTAGTGTAGTTGTGGTTGTTTTAGTGTAGTTATGGTTGTTTTAGCGTAGTTGTGATTGTTTTAGTGTAGTTGTGGTTGTTTTAGTGTAGTTGTGGTTGTTTTAGTGCAGTTGTGGTTGTTTTAGTGTAGTTATGGTTGTTTTAGCGTAGTTGTGATTGTTTTAGTGTAGCTATTGTTGTTTTAGCGTAGTTGTGGTTGCTTTAGTGTAGTTATGGTTGTTTTAGCGTAGTTATGGTTGTTTTAGTGTAGTTGTGATTGTTTTAGTGTAGTTGTGGTTGCTTTAGTGTAGTTATGGTTGTTTTAGCGTAGTTGTGGTTGTTTTAGTGTAGTTGTGGTTGTTTTAGTGTAGTTATGGTGGTTTTAGCGTAGTTGTGGTTGCTTTAGTGGGTTGGTTGGGAGTCAAAAATTTTCTAGCTAGTTTTTATTTTGTCTATTGGGTTCTTTACTGAATACAGAGGCTGCTTTGTCTTCCGTATTAGGAAAACTATAGATAAGGGCAGTGCGGGAAGTGGAAACCTCGATTGTAGTTCTGAAGATCTCCCAGCGGAAATATTCCGGCTTCTCACATTCACGCTGTAATCCAGATGCAGCTGGACAATCTAAAGCATTCCTGCCCCAGAGACGCCAGTTTATTGCAGTGCGATGGCAAATTCTCTTATGTTGCAGTTAAACCTGCAGAGGATGGAATTAAAATGCTGGCCCACGGCCAGTCCTGCCAGCCTGCTTTACAGCTGACGGGAAACTCATTTGTTTACAGCAAAAGTAAAAAAACAAAAAAAACAAATACAAAACAATATTCTCTTGCTGAATAAAATCAGCTCATTTGCAGTATTAGGATAAGACTTCACAGGATAATTGTTCTGACAAAATGACTTGCGACAAACAGAATATAATACAGTTTCTAAACAATCCTCCCCTCCGCTAATGCACTGATTGAAAATCTATTGGAGCTGGAAAAATGTATTAAATGTGAAACGTCAGCGGGAAGGCAGAGGCCAATTGAAGATGATGTATTTTAGTTTTCTTATTTCCCAAAGGGGGCAGTTTAGACTATTCATAGATAGGGGAGTGCGCAATGCAATTCATTGTGTTTGTGGTCCATTGCTCAGTTGAATGTTAAGATCGCGCATGGATGGAAGTTGTCAATATTTGCATTTACATTGGATGTTCAGAATATTTAGCAAGCTTTTTGTTTTTTGCACGTTTTACAGCCAAACAATTCCCAAAAGCCTCTTCCCCAAGTCACAGCCCATCCAGCAGTTATGTAAAAAGTACTTCTTCTTCCTCCTCTGGCTTTGATTACACCCACGACGCAGAGGCTGCTCACATGGCGGCCACCGCCATCTTGAATCTTTCAACGCGCTGCTGGGAGATGCCGGAAAATCTTAGCACCAAGCAACAAGATCTGCCTAGTAAAGTGAGTTACTCACCCAGGCTGGTTTTAGATGGAAACACGGTTTGCTATGATTAGGGATTTGATTAACAAAAATGTGAGTTGGAATATGATGACCTAACATTGTTGGGTTGGATAAAAGATTTCCAGTTCAGATACCTTTTTCCACACAGCTATACTGGCATAAATGTAGAGAAATGTTGAAGCCACGATGGCGAAGCAAGCCAGTATTAACCCTAAATATACTAAACTCCTAAATATAATCTAGGGATATTTGAAGAAACCAAAAACAGTGAATTGTGTAGCTAGAAGGGAAACAGAAAGTATCAAGAAGAAAAAACAAAACTAAAAAAGATTTCAAATTACAAACACAATACAACCGCAGTAGAGGAAAAGGACACACGTTGGGGATTTAATGGGTGTTGTTCTGGAAGCTGTTGAGCCTGTGAAGTATGGTGCTCAGTAGAGAGTACAAGATGAGCATTATGGTAAAATATATTAAGATATCTGGGATAACTGGGAAATGATCAACTTTAGAGAAAGCAGATTGTGGAGCGCTAGATCGTACTGCAATGGTAGAACACCAACATTCAGGTGCGAGGCCTTTACTTTTATATTTGTCCCACAGTCCATGGATATTGAAGTTGATGAAAATGGTACATTGGATCTGAGCATGAACAAACACAGGAAACGTGAAAGCACATTTCCCAGCAGTAGTAGCTGCAGCAGTAGCCCAAGTATGAAGTCCCCTGACCAGTCTCAGCGCCAAAACTGCACCAGTGCCACCAGCAGCACCATGACTTCTCCTCAGTCCAGCCAGACGTCTCGGCAAGATGATTGGGATGGACCCATCGATTATACCAAGCCGAATCGCCAGCGAGAAGAGGAACCAGAAGAAGTAGGTACTGGGGAACGGGTAGCTTTTAATACAGTTTTTGGTGATGTGGGTAACATTAACATGTTTGTGTCCTGTACTAAGGTAATTGTTATTTCATGTATATTCAAAATTAAATTAGTGTTCTGTACAAATTGTAATTCTCGTGAAGGTTCTAAAGGTGCAGCAATAAGTAAGATGATTCCTTTTAGTATTTATGGTGACTTTTCGAGCCCCAAAACATTGAGCTTTTCTTCTTAGCTCAGTTATATTTGTGTGCTTTGTTGGGTTTTGAGTCCTGTAGAATTAATTTTTCTGGGATTATGTCAAAGCAGTCAGTGCCTCAAAAAAAACAGTTTTTTTCTTTTTGTTTGCTTGATTTAAGTCTGAGCCTGCAGGAGCATCTTTTGCTTCCTCGGAAGCTGATGACCAAGAGTTGCAAGAAGAGAACTTTGAGGATCGGAAATATCCAGGGGATGTCACATTAAGCAATTTCAAACTGAAGTTTCTCTCCAAGGACAGCAAGAAGGAGTTACTAACGTAAGTCGAAAGCCAGGATAAGGCTAGCTATTTCTATTGATAGCTTTCACCCCTAAATCTAATCATTAAAGGACACACATTTGGTTTTCTGGGTCTCAAGAAGGTAGAACAATTTGTGTAACAGTACAAAACAAAATAGCACAACTCAAGTTTCTGAAGAACTGTTATCAGTTCAAAAGGTAGGCAAGTGCGTACCTGATGAGTTTAATTTGAGAAGAGCCCCATTGCCAGCTATTCATTTTAATATACTCTTGTTGGGAGGGCAGGGGAACGGGTTATTTGTCAATTATGGCGTTCTCTTGAATTTTTAAGGTCCTCTTGTTTGACCAGTCCCTCAGAGAACAGGTCTTTTGGACACAGCTAATCAAGGTGCAGATTATCTTTAATCCTTCTCTTGCAATATATTGCAGTACCCTCTGGGCAAGAAGGAGCTCAAATATCTAAAATGAGTCTGCATTTCTAAATGAACATGTTTAATAAAAACACAAGTGATGAGTCAGCAGCAGAATTATCAAAAGACATGGTCTGGAGTGTGCACTGTCTTCTTCTGTAGTCTTGGGTGGTTTTGTGAAAAGATTTTGTTCTTATGTTATAACCTATCCAAAAACATGTAAAGGGACCCCATTTTGCCTAGACGTACCCCCTGCATTTAGTCTGGCAGAAAATGCATCTCCCGTTGGACTTACATGAACCAATATTCTCCTAGATATTTTGCTGCACAACGGGAAATTCGGCCAGTACGAGATGGGGGGTGCGCAAGTCCAAAAGGGGGCGATGGAGGAAAAAAATCAGCAACCCTCCTGAATGAGTAAGTTCTCAAAAAAAATATGTAGAAATAAAATTATATATGAGGGTTTGTGTGCACAGCAGGAGACCACTGATTTTTAAGTTATAATAAAGGGATTTGCAGGACTGATGTTGTCGGCCATAGCTGGATGCTATGTCCATTCTCACATACATAATACTCTTGTCATCTGTAAAGCTCTATTAAAGGAACTCTCCAAACACCATGACCACTACAGTGATCTGTAGTGGTTATGGTGCAAGGAGTACCCTGGTGCCCTCCATGGGTAAGTAATCAAACCCTTTGCAAAGTATCAGTTGCAGCCTCCTGTGGAGCAAGAAGCTCCTGCAGGGAGCTTTCATTAGCACCCTTAAAGTAAGCCCTGCAGTGCAGGGTCATCTCGTTGGCTGAGCAATCTCAGCCAATGAGCTAAGACCTGCATTACTGGGATAAACTCAGGGTAGAGAGCATCCAGCTCTCTTGGAGAAGGTGACCGACGCTTGGTGGAATACTGTGTAGCGGGGGAGGGAGGAGTTGGACCAGGGCACTCCTGGCACCATAACCACCACAGTGCGCTGTAGTGATTTCAGTGCTTGGAGTGTTCCTTTAACGCTGAGATTGGCAGAATGGGTGCAGATCACTAAAAGCAAAAACATGTATTTGTTTTTTTTTATGTGTCCAGACTGGAGAATATATCAGGAAGTAAAATAAGATGATTATACAATGATATGAACAACAAGGATATTGATTATTGTGGACTGTGAAAAAATGTAAACTGTCACAATGCAAATTTTAGGTCAAAAAAGCTGAATTAGAGAAATTATCTAGTTGGTTATTTTTTCAGTTTGGCTGTTCTGACCTTTGTAATTCCCATGTCCATAGAGAGCATTGCTTGCAGGCTGTCCATAGAGAGCATTGCTTGCAGGCTGTCCATAGAGAGCATTGCTTGCAGGCTGTCCATAGAGAGCATTGCTTGCAGACTGCCCATAGAAAGCATTGCTTGCAGACTGTCCATCATAGAGAGCATTGCTTGCAGACTGTCCATAGAGAGCATTGCTTGCAGACTGTCCATAGAGAGCATTGCTTGCAGACTGTCCATAGAAAGCATTGCTTGCAGACTGCCCATAGAAAGCATTGCTTGCAGACTGTCTATCATAGAGAGCATTGCTTGCAGACTGTCCATAGAGAGCATTGCTTGCAGACTGTCCATAGAGAGCATTGCTTGCAGACTGTCCATAGAGAGCATTGCTTGCAGACTGTCCATAGAGAGCATTGCTTGCAGACTGTCCATATAGAGCATTGCTTGCAGACTGTCCATAGAGAGCATTGCTTGCAGGCTGTCCATAGAGAGCATTGCTTGCAGGCTGTCCATAGAGAGTATTGCTTGCAGACTGTCCATAGAGAGCATTGCTTGCAGACTGCCCATAGAAAGCATTGCTTGCAGACTGTCGATAGAGAGCATTGCTTGCAGACTGCCCATAGAAAGCATTGCTTGCAGACTGTCCATCATAGAGAGCATTGCTTGCAGACTGTCCATAGAGAGCATTGCTTGCAGACTGTCCATAGAGAGTATTGCTTTCAGACTGTCCATAGAGAGCATTGCTTGCAGACTGTCCATAGAGAGCATTGCTTGCAGACTGCCCATAGAAAGCATTGCTTGCAGACTGTCCATCATAGAGAGCATTGCTTGCAGACTGTCCATAGAGAGCATTGCTTGCGGACTGTCCTTAGAGAGCATTGCTTGCAGAGTGTCCATAGAGAGCATTGCTTGCAGACTGTCCATAGAGAGCATTGCTTGCAGACTGCCCATAGAAAGCATTGCTTGCAGCCTGTCCATCATAGAGAGCATTGCTTGCAGACTGTCCAGAGACAGCATTGCTTGCAGATTGTCCATCATAGAGAGCATTGCTTAAAGACTGTCCACAGAGAGCATTGCTTGCAGACTGTCTTTAGAGGGAGCATTGCCTGCAAGCTGTCCATAGAGAGCATTGTTTGCAGACTGTCCATAGAAAGAGCATTGCTTGCAGACTGCCCATAGAGATCATTGCTTGCAGACTGTCCATAGAGAGCATTGCTTGCAGAGTGTCCATAGAGAGCATGCTTTCAGACTGTCAATCATAGAGAGCTTTGCTTGCAGACTGTCCATAGAGAGAGCATTGCTTACGGACTGTCCATAGAGAGAGCATTGCTTTCAGAATGTCCATAGAAAGCATTGCTTGCAGAGTGTCCATAGAAAGAATTGCTTGCAGACTTTCAATCATAGAGAGCATTGCTTGCAGACTGTCAATCATAGAAAAAGCATTGCTTGCAGACTGTCCATAGAGAGCATTGCTTGCAGGCTGTCCATAGAGAGTATTGCTTGAAGGCTGTCCATAGAGGGTATTGCATGCAGGCTATCCATAAAGAGCATTGCTTGCAGAGTGTCCATAGAGAGCATTGCTTGCAGGCTGTCCATAGAGAGCATTGCTTGCAGACTGCCCATAGAGAGCATTGCTTGCAGGCTGTCCATAGAAAGCATTGCTTGCAGACTGTCCATCATAGAGAGCATTGCTTGCAGACTGTCCATAGAGAGCATTGCTTGCAGACTGTCCATAGAAAGCATTGCTTGCAGACTGCCCATAGAAAGCATTGCTTGCAGACTGTCCATCATAGAGAGCATTGCTTGCAGACTGTCCATAGAGAGCATTGCTTGCAGACTGTCCATAGAGAGCATTGCTTGCAGACTGTCCATAGAGAGCATTGCTTGCAGACTGTCCATAGAGAGCATTGCTTGCAGACTGTCCATATAGAGCATTGCTTGCAGACTGTCCATAGAGAGCATTGCTTGCAGGCTGTCCATAGAGAGCATTGCTTGCAGGCTGTCCATAGAGAGTATTGCTTGCAGACTGTCCATAGAGAGCATTGCTTGCAGACTGCCCATAGAAAGCATTGCTTGCAGACTGTCGATAGAGAGCATTGCTTGCAGACTGCCCATAGAAAGCATTGCTTGCAGACTGTCCATCATAGAGAGCATTGCTTGCAGACTGTCCATAGAGAGCATTGCTTGCAGACTGTCCATAGAGAGTATTGCTTTCAGACTGTCCATAGAGAGCATTGCTTGCAGACTGTCCATAGAGAGCATTGCTTGCAGACTGCCCATAGAAAGCATTGCTTGCAGACTGTCCATCATAGAGAGCATTGCTTGCAGACTGTCCATAGAGAGCATTGCTTGCGGACTGTCCTTAGAGAGCATTGCTTGCAGAGTGTCTATAGAGAGCATTGCTTGCAGACTGTCCATAGAGAGCATTGCTTGCAGACTGCCCATAGAAAGCATTGCTTGCAGCCTGTCCATCATAGAGAGCATTGCTTGCAGACTGTCCAGAGACAGCATTGCTTGCAGATTGTCCATCATAGAGAGCATTGCTTAAAGACTGTCCACAGAGAGCATTGCTTGCAGACTGTCTTTAGAGGGAGCATTGCCTGCAAGCTGTCCATAGAGAGCATTGTTTGCAGACTGTCCATAGAAAGAGCATTGCTTGCAGACTGCCCATAGAGATCATTGCTTGCAGACTGTCCATAGAGAGCATTGCTTGCAGAGTGTCCATAGAGAGCATGCTTTCAGACTGTCAATCATAGAGAGCTTTGCTTGCAGACTGTCCATAGAGAGAGCATTGCTTACGGACTGTCCATAGAGAGAGCATTGCTTTCAGAATGTCCATAGAAAGCATTGCTTGCAGAGTGTCCATAGAAAGAATTGCTTGCAGACTTTCAATCATAGAGAGCATTGCTTGCAGACTGTCAATCATAGAAAAAGCATTGCTTGCAGACTGTCCATAGAGAGCATTGCTTGCAGGCTGTCCATAGAGAGTATTGCTTGAAGGCTGTCCATAGAGGGTATTGCATGCAGGCTATCCATAAAGAGCATTGCTTGCAGAGTGTCCATAGAGAGCATTGCTTGCAGGCTGTCCATAGAGAGCATTGCTTGCAGACTGCCCATAGAGAGCATTGCTTGCAGGCTGTCCATAGAAAGCATTGCTTGCAGACTGTCCATCATAGAGAGCATTGCTTGCAGACTGTCCATAGAGAGCATTGCTTGCAGGTTGTCCATTGAAAGCATTGCTTGCAGTCTGTCCATCATAGAGAGCATTGCTTGCAGACTGTCCATAGAGAGCATTGCTTGCAGGCTTTCCATAGAGAGCATTGCTTGCAGACTGTCCATAGAGAGCATTGCTTGCAGGCTGTCCATAGAGAGCATTACTTGCAGACTGTCAATAGAGAGCATTGCTTGCAGACTGCCCATAGAGAGCATTGCTTGCAGACTGTCCATAGAGAGCATTGCTTGCAGACTGTCCATAGAGAGCATTGCTTGCAGGCTGTCCATAGAGAGCATTGCTTGCAGGCTGTCTATAGAGAGCATTGCTTGCAGACTGTCCATAGAGAGCATTGCTTGCAGACTGTCCATAGAGAGCATTGCTTGCAGGCTGTCCATAGAGAGCATTGCTTGCAGGCTGTCCATAGAGAGCATTGCTTGCAGACTGTCCATAGAGAGCATTGCTTGCAGACTGTCCATAGAGAGTATTGCTTTCAGACTGTCCATAGAGAGCATTGCTTGCAGACTGTCCATAGAGAGTATTGCTTTCAGACTGTCCATAGAGAGCATTGCTTGCAGACTGTCCATAGAGAGCAGTGCTTGCAGACTGTCCATAGAGAGCATTGCTTGCAGACTGTCTATAGAGAGCATTGCTTGCAGACTGTCCATAGAGAGTATTGCTTGCAGACTGTCCATAGAGAGCATTGCTTGCAGACTGTCCATAGAGAGTATTCCTTTCAGACTGTCCATAGAGAGCATTGCTTGCAGACTGTCCATAGAGAGCATTGCTTGCAGACTGCCCATAGAAAGCATTGCTTGCAGACTGTCCATCATAGAGAGCATTGCTTGCAGACTGTCCATAGATAGCAGTGCTTGCAGACTGTCCATAGAGAGCATTGCTTGCAGACTGTCCATAGAAAGCATTGCTTGCAGACTGTCCATCATAGAGAGCATTGCTTGCAGACTGTCCATAGAGAGCAGTGCTTGCAGACTGCCCATAGAAAGCATTGCTTGCAGACTGTCCATAGAGAGCATTGCTTGCAGACTGTCCATCATAGAGAGCATTGCTTGCAGACTGTCCATAGAGAGCATTGCTGGCAGACTGTCCATAGAGAGCATTGCTTGCAGACTGTCCATAGAGAGCATTGCTTGCAGACTGTCCATAGAGAGCATTGCTTGCAGACTGTCCATAGAGAGCATTGCTTGCAGACTGTCCATAGAGAGCATTGCTTGCAGACTGTTCATAGAGAGCATTGCTTGCAGACTGTTCATAGAGAGCATTGCTTGCAGACTGTCCATAGAGAGCATTGCTTGCAGGCTGTCCATAGAGAGCATTGCTTGCAGGCTGTCCATAGAGAGCATTGCTTGCAGACTGTCCATAGAGAGCATTGCTTGCAGACTGTCCGTAGAGAGCATTGCTTGCAGACTGTCCATAAGGTCAAAATAGCTAACCATAATATTTTCTGTCAGCTATGCTATTTGTTTGGCTAATCTGGCAATACAATTAGAAATACCATTTTATTTAATTAAAAATTCTCACTTTAGTAAATAACCCATATAACTCCTAGTTTGTGCAACCTGATCACTATGATCGAACGTGGTATCTGTTGTTCTGCGCTGCCTGTGGCACGCGTGGTTGTTGGAGTGAGATGTATCATAAATGGTGACCTTGTATCACATTGGTCAAACTCTCAGTAACTTTACTGCTGCTAAAATAAAAGGCTGCTGGAAGCATGTGATGGCAATATCCAGCCGGATCATGGATTTTCCCAGTTCAACCAATTAGTACATTTCTCTAAAAAGGCTTTATGACTGTTTGATGTGCCAGAATTATATTTATGCTAAAATAAAGTCAGGGTTATCTTGGAATCGATATTAAAATATCTAATTTCACGCAGTGCACTATCTCACTGGAGATCTCATCCCATGCAGTGTGCTATCTCACCGGTGATATCATCCCATGCAGTGTGTTATCTCACTGGAGATCTCATTCCATGCAGTGCGTTATCTCACTGGTGATCTCATTCCATGCAGTGCTTTATCTCACTGGAGACCTCATCCCATGCAGTGTGTTATCTCACTGGAGACCTCATCCCATGCAGTGCGTTATCTCACTGATGATCTCATTCCATGCAGTGTACTTTTTCACTGGAGATCTCATTCCATACAGTGCATTATCTCACTGGTGATCTCATTCCATGCAGTGCATTATCTCACTGGAGACCCCATCCCATGCAGTGCGTTATCTCACTGATGATCTCATTCCATGCAGTGCACTTTTTCACTGGAGATCTCATTCCATGCAGTGCTTTATCTCACTGGTGATCTCACCCCATGCAGTGCATTATCTCACTGGTGATCTCATCCCATGCAGTGCATTATCTCACTGGAGACCTCATCCCATGCAGTGAGTTATCTCACTGGTGATCTCATTCCATGCAGTGCACTTTTTCACTGGAGATCTCATTCCATGCAGTGCATTATCTCACTGGTGATCTCATTCCATGCAGTGCGTTATCTCCCCAGTAATCCCATTCCATGTAGTGCATCATCTCCCCAGTAATCCCATTCCATGCAGTGCGTTATCTCGCCAATGATCCCATTCCATTCAGTGCGTTATCTTCCAATTATCTCATTCTGTGCAGTGCGTTATCTCTCCAATGATCCCATTCTATGCAGTGCATTATCTCGCCAATGATCCCATTCCATGCAGTTCATTATCTTGCCAATGATCTCATTCTATGCAGTGCATTATCGCTCTAATGCAGTGCGTTATCTCCCCAATGATCCCATTCCATGCAGTGCGTTATCTCCCGAATTAGCCCATTTGGTGCAGTGCGTTATCTCTACAATTAGCCCATTCCATGCAGTGCGTTATCTCCCCAATGATCCCATTCCATGCAGTGCTTTATCTCCCGAATTAGCCCATTCGGTGCAGTGTGTTATCTCTCCAATTAGCCCATTCCATGCAGTGCGTTATCTCACCAATTATCCCATTCTATGCAGTGCATTATCTCCCCAGTTATCCCATTCCATGCAGTGCGTTATCTCACCAATGATCCCATTCCACTCAGTGCGTTATCTCCCCAATGATCTCATTCCATGCAGTGCGTTATCTCGCCAATGACCCCATTCCATGCAGTGCATTATCTCGCCAATGATCCCATTTCATGCAGTTCATTATCTTGCCAATGATCTCATTCCATGCAGTGCGTTATCTCCCGAATTAGCCCATTCGGTGCAGTGCGTTATCTCTCCAATTAGCCCATTCCCGCAGTGCGTTATCTCCCCAATGATCTCACTCCGTGCAGTGCGTTATCTTGCCAATGATCCCATTCCATGCAGTGCATTATCTCGCCAATGATCCCATTTCATGCAGTTCATTATCTTGCCAATGATCTCATTCCATGCAGTGCGTTATCACTCTAATGATCCTATTCCATGCAGTGCGTTATCTCCCCAATGATCCCATTCCATGCAGTGCGTTATCTCCTGAATTAGCCCATTTGGCGCAGTGCGTTATCTCTCCAATTAGCCCATTCCATGGAGTGCGTTATCTCGCCAATTATCCCATTCCATGCAGTGCGTTATCTTGCAAATGATCTCATTCCATGCAGTGCATTATCTCGCCAATGATCTCATTCCATGCAGTGCATTATCTTGCCAATGATCTCATTCCATGCAGTGCGTTATCGCTCCAATGAGCCCATTCCATGCAGTGCGTTATCTCCCGAATTAGCCCATCCGGTGCAATGCGTTATCTCTCCAATGATCCCATTCCATGCAGTGCATTATCTTGCCAATGATCCCATTCAATGCAGTGCAGTATCGCTTCAATTATCCCATTCCATGCAGTGCGTTATCTCCCCAATGATCCCATTCCTTGCAGTGTGTTATCTTGCCAATGATCCCATTCCATGCAGTGCGGGATCTCCTTAACGATCCCATCCCTTGCAGTGCGTTATCTTGCCAATGATCCCATTCCATGCAGTGCGTTATCTCCACTATGATCCCATTCCTTGCAGTGCGTTATCTCCCCATTCCATGCAGTGCGTTATCTTGCCAATGATCCCATTCCGCCCATGCTGTGAAGTGCGTTATTTCACTGGTGATCCCATTCCATGCAGTGCGTTATCTCCCCAATTATCCCATTCCAGGCAGTGCATTATCTTGCCAATGATCCCATACCATGCAGTGTGTTATAGCTCCAATGATCCCATACCATGCAGTGTGTTATAGCTCCAATGATCCCATTCCATGCAGTGCGTTATCTCCCCATTCCATGCAGTGCATTATCTTGCCAATGATCCCATTCCATGTAGTGCGATATCTCCCCAATGATCCTATTCCATGCAGTGCGTTATCTCCCCAATTATCCCATTCCAGGCAGTGCATTATCTTGCCAATGATCCCATACCATGCAGTGTGTTATAGCTCCAATGATCCCATTCCATGCAGTGCGTTATCTCCCCATTCCATGCAGTGCATTATCTTGCCAATGATCCCATTCCATGTAGTGCGATATCTCCCCAATGATCCTATTCCATGCAGTGCGTTATCTCCCCAATTATCCCATTCCAGGCAGTGCATTATCTCGCCAATGATCCCATTCCATGTAGTGCGATATCTCCCCAATGATCCTATTCCATGTAGTGCGTTATCTCTCCAATGACCCCATTACATGCAGTGCGTTATCTTGCCAATGACCCCATTACATGCAGTGCGTTATCTTGCCAATGATCCCATTACATGCAGTGCGTTATCTTGCCAATGATCCCATTGCGCCCATTCCGTGAAGTGCGTTATTTCACTGGTGATCCCATTCCATACAGTGAGTTATCTCCCCAATTATCCCATTCCATGCAGTGCGTTATCTCCCCAATGATCCCATTCCATGGAGTGCGTTATTTTGCCAATGATCCCATTCCATGCAGTGCGTTATTTTGCCAATGATCCCATTCCATGCAGTGCGTTATCTCCCAAATGATCTTATTCTGTGCAGTGCTTTATTTCACTGGTGATCCCACCCCGTGCATTGCGTTATCTCCTCAATATCCCCATGCTATATAGTATTTCTGGTGTTGTTAGTTTGCTCTTTGCATGTAATCTCATTCCTACACGTGGTTCTGACACATGGTTTCTTCATACAGCTGTCCTACTCCTGGATGCGATGGAAGTGGCCACATTACAGGAAATTACGCCTCCCACCGCAGGTAAGATTCCCCCTGGGTTCTTTATTTCTGCTCTGGCTTGCTAGCTTTTAATTTATTGTTTGGTACTATCCCGCATTCCTCCTTTTTTTTTGGCTTATACAGATTTCTATCTCTTCTCTTACAGCCTTTCTGGTTGTCCTCTTGCTGACAAGAGTCTCAGAAATCTCATGGCTGCTCACTCTGCTGACCTCAAGTATGTTTGCGCTGCTCTACTCCCCTTTCCCTGAACGCTACCTCCCCCTTTAATCCTATCCTCCTTCCGTGGCTCTTACCAAAATCTGCTGAGACGACTGAGACCCCATAATTTAATAAAACATCACCAAATGGCAGAAAACTGTTGGTGGAGCTCACAATTGGCTACAATCTTTAAAGCTCTGAGCAGATTTTGTTTGACTACATCAGAGCTAAATTCTTTATTCTTTGCATGTTTTGCTTTTATTATTTGCTATAAAATGGTTGGGAAACCCATATTACAATCAATGACATGTCTCTGCTCCTGCTATTGAGTACGGAACTCGTGGAGTGAATCTTTTTCTGCAACTTTAAAATTGTCTATAAAAAAAAAAAAAAAAGGTTTAAGAAGAAACAATATGTCAATAAAGGGAAAATTACACTAATGAATAAAACATCAGAAATCACCTACATCTAACCTATTTTGTCATGTGACGCTCCATTTCCTTTTAAAGCGTCTCTGTCACCTTCTGGGACCTTTGCATATTTTGCAGAGACCCCTAATGGTAACATTGATGCTTGATGAGCAGTGGCCCAGGGGTGAAGAACATGTGAGTTATTCAAACTTGAATTAGATGTACTTACATGAATACCCTCAAGGCCACCGCCATCTCCACCTGGTCAACCTTCTTCAGCTCATGGTACGTCTTCTCCAAGGAGCCAACGTCAGCCCAGTATTGAATATGCAATTAGGGAGACGATGAGAAAAATGACAAAACTTGGCGGTGGTAGCTCCGCCTTTTGTCATGTTTTGTCAAGCAGAAGGAAAATACACAATATAAAATACCTACTTTGCTTTAAGATATCTTTGGACTGTGGTGAAATTTCAGTGAAATTCCAAAGATTTAGTCATTGACGTCACAACCCAATTCAGTACTGGCACAGCCAAGGCACACATTGCATAAGAGAACAGGGACACAAGATGGAGGCATTCAGTTCCTGGATAGAGCTACATTTATTTTATTTTTCAGACCTCACGTATATTTGTTCAATATAGTGGATAAATAAACATAATATTAAAATCCTGCAATGTGATGGTTTCCCTATAAAAGCTATTTTAAATATATATTAACAGTGGTTTAAAATGTTACAGTGGTTACAAAGACATTAAATTAAATATATGAATGAATGTATTAATAATATCTGGAATGCCAGTGAATCATTTCATATATATATATGTATTATTTTGTAGAGGCATTTTTTTTACATAAAGAAAACATTTTTGGAAAATCATGAAGCAAAGACTTCAGTTTGTGTGCATTGTATGGATTTTACAGAGATAAATGAGCAGTTTTAGGTTTATTATAACAAACCGTATACTGTGTGTACTTATCATCAACAAAAATATCATTTCTTAACCCTTTCTCTCCCGTGTTCCTTCCCAGGTGCCCGACCCCTGGATGTGACGGCTCAGGACACATTACAGGGAATTATGCGTCTCATCGAAGGTGAATTACGGGTGAAATAATTACCATTATTCTATATCCTGTACTTTGTTACCGGAAACTCTGACTATAGGATGGATATATGTCCATCGCTTTCCATCCTCCTTCTCTAACAGTGTTATTTACTAAACCAGAAATGGACGGCAAATCAATTAGCCACAATTTCTGATTTACTAAGAACAACTCCTTCTGTCTTCTCCAGCACCAAACTGCGGCTCAGTCACTGTTGGGGTTAGTTTCTAAAGGAAGGATTGCTAGGAAGTGAATTCAGACTGAATTTCAAAATGGGCCAAAATAAGAAAATGTCCAAGTCAGTTCAGTTTGGCTATAGTTTATTACTGAAATTCACACTGAATTCCCGGCAATTCTTCATTTAGTGAATAACTCTGCAGGTCCATAAGAATTCTACGCTCTGTCCCGTTATTGTTTGTCATGGTGGAACTGTCTGCTATCTGGTAGATCGTGCCTGTCACAATCATCCCTCTCTGTCTCTGAATTTATAGTTTGTCTGGCTGCCCTCGTGCCAAGAAGAGTGGAATGAAAATTACACCCACCAAGGAAGACAAGGACGACCCAGAGCTAATGAAGTGAGTAAATTCAAGGAATAAGAGTGTGAAGCCATTAATTATGATGATATATTAGACCAGGAAGTGAGGTCTGCCAGTAACTGCAAGGAAAGTGTGTTCAGTCATTAGGGGGAATTAACTTGACCAAAGAACGACAGTAATAAACACATCAGGGCTTAATTCCCTAAACAGTGAATTCTTACGCACGCAGGACAGACTGGAAAACAATGCTGATATAATGGCTCAGTCACTGAGTTGGATTTTTTTTCATATCAGCTGCTTTGACCCCAAATTTGCAATTTCATTCTGTACGCAACACAACTTATCCCCCAAAAACGATCTTAAATGCATTGTTGCACAATAATAGAATTATAGCAGTACAGTTTATACATTGCCCACTTAAAACCCATGCCTGGCACCCCTTGGTGTACACAAGATTGGGTATGGAAGGGGGTCACTGCTAATTACAGAGGGAATAATGATACATTAATTAGAGATATTATATTGGACCCCAATGCTATACTAAAAGCATTAAACCACAGAATCGAAAGGTACAGGCTGCACAAATTCACTATGCTGCAGCAAATGTATTCCTCTTAACTTATAGGAACGTTGTTTTGGCCATAAAAGGCTTTAATCACTTTTTTTAATCCTTTTGTTCTTGTAAATTATACAGAGGAGCAAGCAGTTCCCTCAGTACGGAGCTCAGAATACGTATTCAACTCCGAGAGTGCAGCGGTATTGAGTTACAAGCATTATTATACCAGCTTATATCACCTCAAATAAATACATATATAAAATATATATATATATATATAAAAACATTGAAAATGCCTTGTCACATGTCACAAACACCACAAATGCCTCCTCAAACACCACAAATGCCCCCTCACATGCCACAAATGCCCTCTCACATGCTACAAACACCACAAATGCCCCCTCACATGCCACAAATGCCCTCTCACATGCTACAAACACCACAAATGAACTCTCACATGCCACAAACACCACACATGCCTTCTCACATGCCACAAACACCACAAATACCTCCTCAAATACCACCAATGCCTTCTCGCATGCCACAAACACCACAAATACCTCCTCAAATACCACCAATGTCCTCTCACATGCAACAAACACCACAAATACCTCCTCAAATACCACCAATGCCTTCTCACATGCAACAAACACCACAAATGCCTTGTCACATGTCACAAACACCACAAATGCCTCCTCAAACACCACAAATGCCCCCTCACATGCCACAAATGCCCTCTCACATGCTACAAACACCACAAATGCCCCCTCACATGCCACAAATGCCCTCTCACATGCTACAAACACCACAAATGAACTCTCACATGCCACAAACACCACACATGCCTTCTCACATGCCACAAACACCACAAATACCTCCTCAAATACCACCAATGCCTTCTCGCATGCCACAAACACCACAAATACCTCCTCAAATACCACCAATGTCCTCTCACATGCAACAAACACCACAAATACCTCCTCAAATACCACCAATGCCTTCTCACATGCAACAAACACCACAAATGCCTTGTCACATGTCACAAACACCACAAATGCCTCCTCAAACACCACAAATGCCCCCTCACATGCCACAAATGAACTCTCATAAGCTACAAACACCACAAATGAACTCTCACATGCCACAAACACCTCAAATGAATTCTCACATGCCACAAATGCCCTCTCACATGCTACAAACACCACAAATGCCCCCTCACATGCCACAAATGTCCTCTCATAAGCTACAAACACCACAAATGAACTCTCACATGCTACAAACACCTCAAATGCCTTCTCAAATACCACCAATGCCTTCTCACATGCCACAAACACCACAAATGCCCTCTCACATGCCTCAAATGCCTTCTCACATGCCACAAACTCCACAGATGACCTACCACATGCCACAAATACCTTCTCACATGCCATAAACACCCCAAATTCCTCCTCAAACACCACCAATGTCCTCTCACATGCCACAAACACCATGAATGCCCTCTCACTTGCCACAAATGCCTTCTAACATGCCACAGACACCACAAATGCCTTCGCACATGCCACAGATGTTTGCAATTGAAGAGGATGGTGCACACACGTAACCAGGGTGCTGCAGACTGGGAGGGCCAAGTTCCCACAGAAATGCAATGGCAGTAAATACAAGTATCCAGGCACAGCTGATGGTTTTAAAAATCCAATCTTGATTTGAAACACAAAAATGGAGACAATGTTTCATTTCCTACAGGAGCCTTTGTCAAGTCTTAAGCGTGGTCTGGGAACTTAAAGCATATGTGCGGCAAGTTCCGCACTCACATTAGGCCTTCCTGAATCAATGCATGCCTGTGGGGTTTTTAAACACCCTGGAGATCCTCATGCAAAGCGTGAGAACATCCAGCGCCATTTTACGTGGGTCAAATTCTGTGACACAGCAGGAAGCGACTCCGGCAGGTGTCTGGTAGACAGTCACTAGAGGAGGTCTTAACCCTGCAATGTAAACAGCAGAGTTTCTCTAAAACATGTTTTACATTGCTGGGTTAAGGGAACAGGGACACTGCACCCGGACCAATACAATGAGATGAGATCTGGGTGCCTTCAGTGTCTCTTTAAAGGAACACTATAGTCACCTAAATGACTTTAGCTAAATAAAGCAGTTTTAGTGTATAGATCATTCCCCTGCAATTTCACTGCTCAATTCACTGTCATTTAGGAGTTAAATCACTTTGTTTCTGTTTATGCAGCCCTAGCCACACCTCCCCTGGCTATGATTGACAGAGCCTGCATGAAAAAAAAAAACTGGTTTCACTTTCAAACAGATGTAATTTACCTTAAATAATTGTATCTCAATCTCTAAATTGAACTTTAATCACATACAGGAGGCTCTTGCAGGGTCTAGCAAGCTATTAACATAGCAGCGGATAAGAAAATCTTAATTAAACAGAACTTGCAATAAAGAAAGCCTAAATAGGGCTCTCTTTACAGGAAGTGTTTATGGAAGGCTGTGCAAGTCACATGCAGGGAGGTGTGACAAGGGTTCATAAACAAAGGGATTTAACTCCTAAATGGCAGAGGATTTAGCAGTGAGGCTGCAGGGGCATGTTTTATACACCAAAATTGCTTCATTAAGCTAAAGTTGTTCAGGTGACTATAGTGTCCCTTTAACCTCACAATCTCAGTGTATCAATTTCCAGATTGTGTGATAACAATGAAGACTGAAGTTAATCCCAGCTGTCAGTTGATAACGATTTAGAATTTTAATGTTGTTACCAATTTAAAAAGGTTGTAACGTTTCTGCATTATGATCACACGTGATCTCAGTCAAACCTGGACATTGTTATTAATTTAATACGATACTGGATTATAATTTATCCCATAATTTACTTTTGAAATCTACGTAATTCAATGTTGAGTGAATGAAGCTCTGGAGGTGTGAGAGACTCCTTTAATTCCAAGGAAAATGCATTTAGAAAAAAATTATAATAAAATCTATATTAAAATACTTTCAGGACATATGTGGGATACAGTTTACTGCTCAGAGAACTACTGTATGATTGCAGTATTAACAATATGCTATTGGTAACAGTGGCGTGGTAACGACATGATTGCAAAGTCTATTTCTCCTTTGGGGTATTGAGTTATTCGATTGTGATCGCATTTATGACACTTTATCTTTCTCAATCCGTGGCCCCCGCTGGCAAGAGAATTAGGGGCAAATTATAATTCATTCTGCAAGCAATTAAAAACCAAGATTGGTATCTCAGATTACATTTCATTAAAAAATATATATAATAATAAAAACAATTGTGCTCCTTCACTTACTGTGCATAGGGAAAGCAATGCTGTTTGTGAAAATATATATATATATATATATATATATAAATGAAAAGATCAGAAGATCTTCACTAGAAGAGTCATGATGAAGACTATGATGGGCGTTTGCTTGATGACTTAATTCATAATCATAATCAACTTTTAAGTATTACTCAAGTAACAGGGCTTGAAGCCAATTCTCCAGGGAAATGGTTTCTCGATGGCCAAAGATAGAAGTCTAAGGATAGGTTTAGGAATGAATTATTAAATATGTTTAATGTGTACATTTGTCACATATCCTGGTTTCTTATGCTGATTTCTTTTTATTTTTGTACGTAGGTGCCCCGTTCCCGGCTGTGATGGTCTTGGACATATTAGTGGGAAATACGCATCCCACCGCAGCGCCTCAGGTTGCCCGCTAGCTGCCCGAAGACAGAAAGAAGGTGCTCTGAATGGTTCTGCCTTCTCTTGGAAATCTCTGAAGAATGAGGGCCCAACCTGTCCCACCCCCGGGTGCGATGGATCGGGTCACGCCAATGGAAGCTTCCTCACTCATAGGAGGTACGAGTCGATCTAAAACCAAATTCCACTCTAGTGTCAGCAAAAAAAATACATCTACCACCTCTTTTATCACCGTGTCTGTCTATAATCAGTAAAACATGACAAAGAGCAAGCTCATAGCGTGACAGCTCTGTGTGACCTCCTTGACCACACATTTCCAGTGAGCAGTAGTTTATAACCCCTATATTGACTTGGTTATTCACTAAACACAGCAGGTGTCTTTCAATTTGGATATTGTGGCATAAAAGTATGAAGTTCATCTCAAATTCCAAACAATTTAAATTTTGTGTTGATAAATGATGAAAATTAAACTAATGTGATTTTTCCTTAAAAGATGGCAAAATACAAATCAAAGTTTGTATTATTTTTTCCAAAAAGGATAACATTTGATTTAAAAACCTACTCTAAAATTGTAAATTGTATGTTTCCTGGATCAGTAGAACAACTGTGTTTATATTAATTTTTACAAAATTGTATATTCAACTTCATTAAACAATATTATCTGGATTCATAATGAAAGCATTTGCTGAATTTCACAGCACCATTTCTATAATTAGTGAATTCTAAATCTTCACTTACTGTGACGTTCCCCTATCTACATCAGTGAGAAATGTTTCAGACTCTGGATATACAGTATCTCACAAAAGTAAGTACACCTCTCACATTTTTGTAAATATTTCATTATATCTTTTCATGCGACAACACTGAAGAAATGACACTCTGCTACAATGTAAAGTAGAAAGTGTACAGCCTGTATAACAGTGTCAATATGCTGTCCCCTCAAAATAACTCAGCACACAGCCATTAATGTCTAAACCGCTGGCAACAAGAGCAAGTACACCCCTAAGTGGAAATGTCCAAATTGGGCCCAAAGTGTCAATACTTTGTGTGGCCACCATTATTTTCCAGCACTGCCTTAACCCTCATGGGCATGGAGTTCACCAGAGTTTCACAGGTTGCAACTGGAGTCCTCTTCCACTCCTCCATGCTGACATCACGGACCTGGTGGATGTTAGAGACCTTGCACCCCCCCTATCTTCCGTTGGCGGATGCCCCACAGATACTCAATAGGGTTTAGGTCTGGTGACATGCGTGGCCAGTCCATCACCTTTACCTTCAGCTTCTTTAGCAAAGCAGTGGTCGTCTTGGAGGTGTGTGTTGGGGTCGTTATCATGTTGGAATACTGCCCTGCGGCCCAGTCTCCGAAGGGAGGGGATCGTGCTCTGCTTCAGTATGTCACAGTACATGTTGGCATTCATGGTTCCCTCAATGCACTGTAGCTCCCCAGTGCCGGCAGCACTATTGCAGGCCCAGACCATGACACTCCCACCACCATGCTTGACTGTAGGCAAGACACACTTGTCTTTTTACTCCTCACCTGGTTGCCGCCACACACGCTTGACACCATCTGAACCAAATACGTTTTTCTTGGTCTCATCGGACCACAGAGCATGGTTCCAGTAATCCATGTCCTTAGTCTACTTGTCTTCAGCAAACTGTTTGCGGGCTTTCTTTTGCATCATCTTTAGAAGAGGCTTCCTTCTGGGAAGACAGCCATGCAGACCAATTTGATGCAGTGTGTGGCTTATGGTCTGAGCCCTGACAGGCAGACCCCCCCCATCCCTTCAACCTCTGCAGCAATGCTGGCAGCAATCATACGTCTATTTCCCAAAGACATCCTCTGGATATGATGCTGAGCATGTGCACTCCACTTCTTTGGTCGACCATGGCGAGGCCTGTTCTGAGTGGAACCTGTCCTGTGAAACCGCTGTATGGTCTTGCCCACCATGCTGCAGCTCAGTTTCAGGGTCTTGGCAATCTTCTTATAGCCTAGGCCATCTTTATGTAGAGCAACAATTATTTTTTTCAGATCCTCAGAGAGTTACATGCCATGTTGAACTTCCAGTGACCAGTATGAGAGAGTCTGAGAGCGATAACGTGAAATTTAACACACCTGAGACCTTGTAACACTAACGAGTCATATGACACCAAGGAGGGAAAATGGCTAATTGGGACCAATTTGGACATTTCCACTTAGGGGTGTAGTCACTTTTGTTGACAACGGTTTAGACATTAATGGCTGTGTGTTGAGTTATTTTGAGGGGACAGTAAATTCACACTGTTATACAGGCGGTGTACTTACTACTTTACATTGTAGTAGAGTGTCATTTCTTCAGTGTTGTCACATGAAAAGATATAATAAAATATTTACAAAATGTATGGGGTGTGCTCACTTTTGTGAGATACTGAATGTCTAAAGCAAGCCGTACAAAGTCACTACTGGAAACTTAAGTAGTGTAGGACATAGTTCTTCGCACAGCCTGTCCTCCACCTATCTTTACATTTCTTTCTTCTGTTATCTCCAGTTTGTCAGGTTGTCCCAGAGCTTCCTATGCAGGAAAGAAGGGCAAACTCTCAGGGGATGAACTTCTAGGCACAAAGTTCAAGAACAGCGATGGTAAGTGTGTGTTACGGATGGTAAGTGTGTGTTACGGATGGTAAGTGTGTGTTATGGATGGTAAGTGTGTGTCACGGATGGTAAGTGTGTGTTACGGATGGTAAGTGTGTGTCACGGATGGTAAGTGTGTGTTACGGATGGTAAGTGTGTGTTATGGATGGTAAGTGTGTGTCACGGATGGTAAGTGTGTGTTACGGATGGTAAGTATGTGTTACGGATGGTAAGTGTGTGTTACGGATGGTAAGTATGTGTTACGGATGGTAAGTGTGTGTTACGGATGGTAAGTGTGTGTCACGGATGGTAAGTGTGTGTTACGGATGATAAGTGTGTGTTACGGATGGTAAGTGTGTGTTACGGATGGTAAGTGTGTGTTACGGATGGTAAGTGTGTGTCACGGATGGTAAGTGTGTGTCACGGATGGTAAGTGTGTGTCACGGATGCTAAGTGTGTGTCACGGATGCTAAGTGTGTGTTACGGATGGTAAGTGTGTGTTACGGATGGTAAGTGTGTGTTACGGATGGTAAGTGTGTGTTACGGATGTGAGAATGAAAACACACTTTAATAAAACTATACAAATAAAAAGTCAGGTACAGGATAAAACCAGGTTCACAGAAACAAAAACGTAGACCAGTCTTTGTCCGAACTTCGGTTTAACAGCGTACGTTGGCGTTTTTTGATAAATGTATCCAATAGCCGTTAATGTCATTTTATAACAGGTTTTAGTGTTCAATAGCAGGGAAAACTCAGGTCAAGCTCTGCTAACCAGTATTGTTGCCAAGGCTCATAGGCGTATCCCTGTACAACAAATATGAACTTGGCTTTAATGGGAACTTTTAGATGATATTTGTGGATACGCTTTTGAAATTATTTAAAACCATGGCAGCCAATGACAGTGAATTATGGTCAGAGGCAAGTAAGTGTAAAGTATGGTGGCGTAATCTACAGCTTTCCATCTGGTAACATTCCTGTAGCATCTTAACTCCCAGCCGGCTGAGGTTGATTGTAATTAATCCAACAACATGTATAGGTTCTTCTTGTTGGTGCTTTGTGGCGTGATAATAACGTACTGAATCTCCTTCGCAGTCTTAGAGAATGATGAAGAAATTAAGCAGCTGAATAAGGAGATCAATGATCTGAACGAGTCCAACTCCGAGATGGAAGCAGATATGGTGAATCTTCAAACTCAGGTCAGTATCTTCTATTCCATGACCATGTTATATATCGCCCACTGGGGGCAAATTCAAAAATGTTTTACGTAACTTATGAGATGCTTCCCAAAATTAAAATGTAACCCAGATATACAGTTTTCCAGTCTGTAAGAGAGGCTGATCTTCCTCATCAATGAGTGTAGTTTATTAATACAGTAAATATTGTTCTTGATAACCTGTTTTCATTTCTACCTATAAGGCTTCCATATAACCTTGTGACTTCCATGCCACCACCCACTACCTTCAAATACCATTTCATAGTAATAGGATTGCATTCAATGTAACATATAATCATTCCCTTTCCCCATCTATTGTCTTCGATTAAAGTCAATGGGCTGGTGATGGTATTGTTATGGTGTTATAGGGTCATTAGTAAACATGGCGTACACATAAAAAAAAACAGTTCATTGCCAAAAGGGATTTATTCTGAGGAAGTGATTTATTTACCAATATTAGAAGCAGTGGGTTAGGTAGATGGTCAGTTTATTTTGGTGACATTCCTTCTCTTCCACTCCTTTCAGATCACATCAATGGAGAAGAACCTAAAAAATATAGAAGAAGAGAATAAGGTCATAGAAGAGCAGAATGAAGCCATGTTTGTCGAACTTTCTGGGCTAAGTCAGGCCCTTATCCGAAGTCTTACCAACATCCGCCTTCCTCACATGGTACGGAATATAAATGTTAAATGTTGGATCGATGGGTCAATGGATGGACAGGTGGAAGGGTGGTTGGATGAATGGATAAATGGAAAAAGAGATGCTGTTGTAAAAATACCTCACGGTTTCCCTAAACTACATTGAATAGTAGAGAAACGTCTTCAAACTAAATATTAATTTATATTAATAAAAATAATTGTACAAAATGAAAATGTTGGTAATTCAGCAAAGACCGAATTACAACATACTGTTTTGGGTCATTCAATTCTTATAATTGCATTTTTGGAATGTATGTTATCTGTTCCTGTCTGTGTAGTTTGTCTTGTTTGTTTTGGATTTTTTATTTTTTACAGTAAGCCAATAAAGAAAAAACATCAGATTTTGTATGGTGCCATATATCCTAATCTTAAGCCACCAGATGATTGTGGTGTCAATCATTTCAGTAGACACAGTTCTTGCTTGCCCCAGTGTTAGAGCATTGATTTTTTGGGGGTTGGTCGTTAAGCTCAATGTTTGTTTTTTATTTACAGGAGCCAATCAGTGAACAGAATTTCGATGCCTATGTGAATAAACTCACTGACATGTACACCGACCAGGAATGTTACCTCAATCCGGAGAATAAAGCTTTGCTCGAAAGCATCAAACAAGCTGTCAAAGGGATTCAGGTGTAACATAGGAATGGGAGAATTTTCCAGTTGAGTATTCAGGTCCACAAGCCAAATGGTTTGTGCATTGAATCACAAAACTTAAAGGACCAAAATAAGTTAAAAAACTAAACAAAAAAAAACTAAATAAATTAATGAGGAACTGGATGGAAATGTTGAACGCCAATTTGGAAACGAAGCTGAAAGAAAATATAAATTATTTTGTTTTATTCTTAAATGTATCGGCCTGATACTGGAAAACGAGGAGAAAGGACCATGCTCACTTACGCAATCCAGGATACAAAGATGAATTTTAATGACCAATTAAGGGCCAGATTGACTGCAAACTGAACAAAGCCTGCCCTTTCTATTTTCAGGGTATGATGATACATTGTGGACCATTTAACCAAGAGCAAAAACCCTGAGGTTCATTCTTGGACCAAACTTAACCAGACGCCAAAACAGAAGATTTATCTCGACAGATAAGATATCTGCCGAACCCATCAGGATTTTTATTTTTTTATTTTTATTTTAATATTATTTTTTTTTAATAGAAAGGTCCGGCAGAGGAGCAAAAAGACAAGTATTATACACAAGAAAAAAAAATCTTCTTTATTTTTCACAAAAACATTTTAAATGAGCAGTTCTGTAATTCCTTCTGAAGCGCAAAGGGTTAAAGGTTCTCAGGGAAAGCTTTCGGGGTTACAGCTGCGTCGTTAATTTTTTATTTTCTGTTTTAACTTTCTCGCTACCAGGGGGTAGGGGTGATGTTCAAATCGTACCGCAGTGCAAACTGGCATGCAGCTGTGTCCCCTCTAGAATGGGTTTCCAGTTTGCTGCCAGAACAAAGTCACTTAAGCGGTGTTGAGTGGGTGTGTGTATTTATGTGCGTATGGAAGGGCCATCTCCTTCTCTTTGTATGGAAGGGCCACCTCCTTCTCTTTGTATGGAAGGACAAGCTACTTCTATGTGTATGGAAGGGCCATCTCCTTCTATGTGTATGAAAGGGCAAGCTCTTTCTATTCATATGGGACGGCCAATTCCTTCTGTCCATATGGCATGGCCAGTCCCTTCTATTGTATGGGATGGCCAGTTACTTCTGTCTGTATGGAATGGCCAGTTGCTTCTGTCTCTATGGGATGGCCAGTTCCTTCTATTGTATGGGATGGCCAGTTCCTTCTGTCTGTATGGAATGGCCAGTTCCTTCTGTCCATATGGGATGGCCAGTTCCTTCTGTCCATATGGGTAGGCCAGTTCCTTCTGTCCATATGGGATGGCCAGTTCCTTCTGTCCATATGGGATGGCAAGTTCATTCTATTGTATGGGATGGTCAGTTCCTTCTGTCTGTATGGAATGGACACTTCATTCTATCTGTATGAGGCAGCCAGTTCCTTTTGTTGTATGGAACGGCCAGTTCCTTCTGTTGTATGGGAGGGCCAGTACCTTCTGTCTATATGGGAGAGCCAGTTCCTAGTGTCATTATCCAGTGTCTATAATTTCGAGAGTTCTATCTGTCTTGGTTCTCTTAGTGCAGCCCTGTAGGATATGTATAGTGAAGATACGTTTTAGCAGTAAACCCTGTACCAGGCAGGAATTCAGGTACAGGTTTGGCATAAATGGTCCTGGCTCAACCTGTTCTTCTCCTTGCGTGATCTGCAATTTGACATACATAATATATTGGGCTCTTCTTTCCACATGAGAAGAAGTGAAGGGTTGAGCTAGTAGAGAGAATACTCTCCATTCTGTTGGCCAGGGAGTTATATATTGTAACCTATCTTTTGACAAGCAATTATTGGTTAACAGAATGAGATGAGATATGGGGTACAAATTAATAGAAGAGATTTTGTTTTTACTTTGTAAATCTTGATATTACAGCATGGAAGATGGGTTGATTGCTAAATTTTAGCAGGTTAAGCTAGATGCCCCATGCTTGCTGTTGGCAGACAAGCTTGAAATGGACACCTACATATTGTATGTCCAAGGTCTACAGAGACTATAAAGCTGCTTTAAAATAGCATCAAAGTTATACTCACTCCTGCTAGAGCTGTATTAACTACTAGGTCAACTTTGACAACTCCTATGAACTTATCTTACGTGGGTGAAGATGACCTGACATTGGGATCCGGAGTCAATATAGGGCAATGCCTACATTCTGCTCTCTGCCCCTACACATTGTTGAATATGTGTTCAGGAAATAAGCTCTCAATGTAGTGACCCAACCTGGGCCCTACTCTGTTTTAATCTGGCTCTGAATTCTGTTTAATTGCGCTTTCTGCATAATGTACCCTGTGTCCTTAGCTGATGACTGGTTAGCCAGGATTCTGATGGTCAATTGAAAAGATTCACCGTAGAGATGAGTACAAAAGAGATTTATTTAACTCTTCCACGGTGCACTATAAGACCTGCACATATCCCTGAGAGTATTCTCGATGTAAAGTTTCGAAGGTCTTGATCACACACTGTACAGATAGAGCAATACATGTAAATGTAGGTAATAAATAAGTAAAACCTATTTAGCAAGGATTCCAGCTAACCTGGAGATGACATTACAATCACCACCATCTAATACCATAGACCTCGGTCTTAAAATTGTGGTGGAACGATGGTTCTGCATGTATAGAACAAAGAGATGAATTTATCAGAAAGTGAAGTTTGACCTTTGTAAATTCTATACAGGTTAATGTAGCAGGTGGTTGTATTCATGTAATCCAAAATGATGTCTTGGGCCTCGGCAGCAAGTAATCTTTTTTTTATTTTTTAAAAAAGACTTAAAACTGCGTACATGTTCTTGTACATAAAGTCTAATCCAGTTGTGAATAAGAATCAGCTAGTATTTTGCCAGTAGAACAGCTGCACTTCCACGGATAACTTAGTTTTATTATCTTGTAAATTATTTAATTTCTAATTTATTCATAAAACCATATGTGGATCTTCTACTATTTATTATGTTAATTTATTCAATTTATTTTCGTTGGACTTATTTTAACTGGATACCACACGTGAATAGGGAGAAAGGAGTTTAAATATAAGAGAAATAAATTAATAATAACCTTTTGACAATAAATTATATTCCATGGGTGGAAAAAAATGCTATCTACAGCTAATAGTTTTGATGAAACCTAGTTATTTTTTATAAATTTTTGTTATTTATTCTTTTAAACAATGGGAATTTTTTTAAAGATATTTTATAATGGAGGAGTTTTGATATTTTTTTTGTTTTTGTTTCATTTTACTGGGAAAAAGGGAAAAATAATATTTTTTTTTTCTTCACTTTCATTCCTTTGTTTTGTTTTAATTTGTGTAACTCTTTTGGTGATGGAAATGACTTTGGTGGCTTTCTGCGGAACTCACCGTTGCCATTTCTACATCTGAAGAGGGTCACTATGTTTCAGGCACTGATGACAGTATATTGAAAAAAAATGCTGTATTTATTTATTAATTATTTAAGTAAAATGGACTTGTGAACTTGTTGTATATTTATTTTGTCATGTTTGTGAGTCTGTTAATGTGATTGTTTATGTGAAGAAATCCTGTTAATATTTAAAATTTAAAAAAAAATCAAAAAATTTAAAATAAAAGGTTGCATTGAAGGCTGATACAGACTATCTGTTAATCTCTGCTAATCTCTCCGATACTGTGATTCCGGCCTCAGGGAAAATACAAAACCAACCTGACTACACTTCAGAAATAAAACTCAAATTCTACTTGTGAATGTCTGGCTTTTCTTTTTGTATCTTATTCGTAATTTATTTGCACACAATATTTTACCCTGTGTTTATAGTACAAAAAAGGAATTTAAAAAAGCAAAAAATTCTACGTTGTTATCCTTATACACATCCTGAGCATTCTTCAATTCCTTTACTGCGTTAGCCTTCTACACATCCCGAGCATTCTTCAATTCCTTTACTGCGTTAGCCTTCTACACATCCTGAGCATTCTTTAATTCCTTTACTGTGTTAGCCTTATACACATCCTGAGCATTCTTTAATTCCTTTACTGTGTTACCTTATACACATCCTGAGCATTCTTCAATTCCTTTACTGTGTTAGCCTTATACACATCCTGAGCATTCTTCAATTCCTTTACTGTGTTAGCCTTATCCACATCCTGAGCATTCTTCAATTCCTTTACTGCGTTAGCCTTATACACATCCTGAGCATTCTTCAATTCCTTTACTGTGTTAGCCTTATACACATCCTGAGCATTCTTCAATCCCTTTACTGCATTAGCCTTATACACATCCTGCACATTCTTCAATTCCTTTACTGTGTTAGCCTTATCCACATCCTGAGCATTCTTCAATTCCTTTACTGCGTTAGCCTTATACACATTCTGAGCATTCTTCAATTCCTTTACTGTGTTAGCCTTATACACATCCTGAGCATTCTTCAATTCCTTTACTGCGTTAGCCTTATACACATTCTGAGCATTCTTCAATTCCTTTACTGTGTTAGCCTTATACACATACTGAGCATTCTTCAATTCCTTTACTGTGTTACCTTATACACATCCTGAACATTCTTCAATTCCTTTACTGCGTTAGCCTTATACACATCCTGAGCATTCTTCAATCCCTTTACTGTGTTACCTTATACACATCCTGAGCATTCTTCAATTCCTTTACTGCGTTAGCCTTATACACATCCTGAGCATTATTCAATTCCTTTACTGTGTTAGCCTTATACACATCCCGAGCATTCTTCAATTCCTTTACTGTGTTAGCCTTATACCCATCCTGAGCATTCCTCAATTCCTTTACTGTGTTAGCCTTATACACATCCTGAGCATTCTTCAATTCCTTTACTGCGTTAGCCTTATACACATCCTGAGCATTCTTCAATTCCTTTACTGCGTTAGCCTTCTACACATCCTGAGCATTCTTCAATTCCTTTACTGTGTTAGCCTTATACACATCCTGAGCATTCTTCAATTCCTTTACTGCGTTAGCCTTCTACACATCCTGAGCATTCTTCAATTCCTTTACTGCGTTAGCCTTCTACACATCCTGAGCATTCTTCAATTCCTTTACTGCGTTAGCCTTCTACACATCCTGAGCATTCTTCAATTCCTTTACTGTGTTAGCCTTATAAACATCCTGAGCATTCTTCAATTCCTTTACTGTGTTAGCCTTATACACATCCTGAGCATTCTTCAATTCCTTTACTGCGTTAGCCTTCTACACATCCTGAGCATTCTTCAATTCCTTTACTGTGTTAGCCTTATACACATCCTGAGCATTCTTCAATTCCTTTACTGCGTTAGCCTTCTACACATCCTGAGCATTCTTCAATTCCTTTACTGTGTTAGCCTTATACACATACTGAGCATTCTTCAATTCCTTTACTGTGTTACCTTATACACATCCTGAGCATTCTTCAATTCCTTTACTGCGTTAGCCTTATACACATCCTGAGCATTCTTCAATCCCTTTACTGTGTTACCTTATACACATCCTGAGCATTCTTCAATTCCTTTACTGCGTTAGCCTTATACACATCCTGAGCATTATTCAATTCCTTTACTGTGTTAGCCTTATACACATCCTGAGCATTCTTCAATCCCTTTACTGCATTAGCCTTATACACATCCTGCACATTCTTCAATTCCTTTACTGTGTTAGCCTTATCCACATCCTGAGCATTCTTCAATTCCTTTACTGCGTTAGCCTTATACACATTCTGAGCATTCTTCAATTCCTTTACTGTGTTAGCCTTATACACATCCTGAGCATTCTTCAATTCCTTTACTGCGTTAGCCTTATACACATTCTGAGCATTCTTCAATTCCTTTACTGTGTTAGCCTTATACACATACTGAGCATTCTTCAATTCCTTTACTGTGTTACCTTATACACATCCTGAACATTCTTCAATTCCTTTACTGCGTTAGCCTTATACACATCCTGAGCATTCTTCAATCCCTTTACTGTGTTACCTTATACACATCCTGAGCATTCTTCAATTCCTTTACTGCGTTAGCCTTATACACATCCTGAGCATTATTCAATTCCTTTACTGTGTTAGCCTTATACACATCCCGAGCATTCTTCAATTCCTTTACTGTGTTAGCCTTATACCCATCCTGAGCATTCCTCAATTCCTTTACTGTGTTAGCCTTATACACATCCTGAGCATTCTTCAATTCCTTTACTGCGTTAGCCTTATACACATCCTGAGCATTCTTCAATTCCTTTACTGCGTTAGCCTTCTACACATCCTGAGCATTCTTCAATTCCTTTACTGTGTTAGCCTTATACACATCCTGAGCATTCTTCAATTCCTTTACTGCGTTAGCCTTCTACACATCCTGAGCATTCTTCAATTCCTTTACTGCGTTAGCCTTCTACACATCCTGAGCATTCTTCAATTCCTTTACTGCGTTAGCCTTCTACACATCCTGAGCATTCTTCAATTCCTTTACTGTGTTAGCCTTATAAACATCCTGAGCATTCTTCAATTCCTTTACTGTGTTAGCCTTATACACATCCTGAGCATTCTTCAATTCCTTTACTGCGTTAGCCTTCTACACATCCTGAGCATTCTTCAATTCCTTTACTGTGTTAGCCTTATACACATCCTGAGCATTCTTCAATTCCTTTACTGCGTTAGCCTTCTACACATCCTGAGCATTCTTCAATTCCTTTACTGTGTTAGCCTTATACACATACTGAGCATTCTTCAATTCCTTTACTGTGTTACCTTATACACATCCTGAGCATTCTTCAATTCCTTTACTGCGTTAGCCTTATACACATCCTGAGCATTCTTCAATCCCTTTACTGTGTTACCTTATACACATCCTGAGCATTCTTCAATTCCTTTACTGCGTTAGCCTTATACACATCCTGAGCATTATTCAATTCCTTTACTGTGTTAGCCTTATACACATCCCGAGCATTCTTCAATTCCTTTACTGTGTTAGCCTTATACCCATCCTGAGCATTCCTCAATTCCTTTACTGCGTTCGTCTTATACACATCCTGAGCATTCCTCAATTCCATTACTTTGTTAGCCTTATACACATCCTGAGCATTCTTTAATTCCTTTACTGCGTTAGCCTTATACACATCCTGAGCATTCTTAAATTTCTTTACTGTGTTAGCCTTATACACATCCTGAGCATTCTTCAATTCCTTGACTGTATTATCCTTATACACATCCTGAGCATTCTTCAATTCCTTGACTGTGTTAGCCTTATACATATCCTGAACATTCTTCAATTCCTTTACTGTGTTAGCCTTATACACATCCTGAGAATTGTTCAATTCCTTTACTGCGTTAGCCTTATACACATCCCGAGCATTCCTTAATTCCATTACTGTGTTAGCCTTATACACATCCTGAGCATTCTTCAATTCCTTTACTGCGTTAGCCTTATACACATTCTGAGCATTCTTCAATTCCTTTACTGTGTTAGCCTTATACACATACTGAGCATTCTTCAATTCCTTTACTGTGTTACCTTATACACATCCTGAGCATTCTTCAATTCCTTTACTGCGTTAGCCTTATACACATCCTGAGCATTCTTCAATCCCTTTACTGTGTTACCTTATACACATCCTGAGCATTCTTCAATTCCTTTACTGCATTAGCCTTATACACATCCTGAGCATTATTCAATTCCTTTACTGTGTTAGCCTTATACACATCCCGAGCATTCTTCAATTCCTTTACTGTGTTAGCCTTATACCCATCCTGAGCATTCCTCAATTCCTTTACTGCGTTCGTCTTATACACATCCTGAGCATTCCTCAATTCCATTACTTTGTTAGCCTTATACACATCCTGAGCATTCTTTAATTCCTTTACTGCGTTAGCCTTATACACATCCTGAGCATTCTTAAATTTCTTTACTGTGTTAGCCTTATACACATCCTGAGCATTCTTCAATTCCTTGACTGTATTATCCTTATACACATCCTGAGCATTCTTCAATTCCTTGACTGTGTTAGCCTTATACATATCCTGAACATTCTTCAATTCCTTTACTGTGTTAGCCTTATACACATCCTGAGAATTGTTCAATTCCTTTACTGCGTTAGCCTTATACACATCCCGAGCATTCCTTAATTCCATTACTGTGTTAGCCTTATACACATCCTGAGCATTCTTCAATTCCTTTACTGCGTTAGCCTTATACACATTCTGAGCATTCTTCAATTCCTTTACTGTGTTAGCCTTATACACATACTGAGCATTCTTCAATTCCTTTACTGTGTTAGCCTTGTACACATCCTGAGCATTCTTCAATTCCTTTACTGTGTTAGCCTTATACACATCCTGAGCATTCTTCAATTCCTTTACTGCGTTAGCCTTATAAACATCCCGAGCATTCCTTAATTCCATTACTGTGTTAGCCTTATACACATCCTGAGCATTCTTCAATTCCTTTACTGCGTTAGCCTTATACACATCCTGAGCATTCTTCAATTCCTTTACTGCGTTATCCTTATACGCATCCTGAGCATTCTTCAATTCCTTTACTGTGTTAGCCTTATACACATCCTGAGCATTCTTCAATTCCATTACTGCGTTAGCCTTATACACATCCTGAGCATTCTTCAATTCCTTTACTGTGTTATCCTTATACACATCCCGAGCATTCTTCAATTCCTTTACTGTGTTAGCCTTATACACATCCTGAGCATTCTTCAATTCCTTTACTGTGTTAGCCTTATACACATCCTGAGCATTCTTCAATTCCTTTCTTGCGTTAGCCTTATACACATCCTGAGCATTCTTCAGTTCCTTTACTGTGTTAGCCGTATACACATTCTGAGCATTCTTCAATTCCATTACTGCGTTAGCCTTATACACATCCTGAGCATTCTTCAATTCCTTTACTGTGTTAGCCTTATACACATCCTGAGCATTCTTCAATTCCATTACTGCGTTAGCCTTATACACATCCTGAGCATTCTTCAATTCCTTTACTGTGTTATCCTTTTACACATCCTGAGCATTCTTCAATTCCTTTACTGCGTTAGCCTTATACACATCCTGAGCATTCTTCAATTCCTTGACTGTGTTAGCCTTATACATATCCTGAACATTCTTCAATTCCTTTACTGTGTTAGCCTTATACACATCCTGAGAATTGTTCAATTCCTTTACTGCGTTAGCCTTATACACATCCCGAGCATTCCTTAATTCCATTACTGTGTTAGCCTTATACACATCCTGAACATTCTTCAATTCCTTTACTGCGTTAGCCTTATACACATTCTGAGCATTCTTCAATTCCTTTACTGTGTTAGCCTTATACACATACTGAGCATTCTTCAATTCCTTTACTGTGTTAGCCTTGTACACATCCTGAGCATTCTTCAATTCCTTTACTGCGTTAGCCTTATAAACATCCCGAGCATTCCTTAATTCCATTACTGTGTTAGCCTTATACACATCCTGAGCATTCTTCAATTCCTTTACTGCGTTAGCCTTATACACATCCTGAGCATTCTTCAATTCCTTTACTGCGTTATCCTTATACGCATCCTGAGCATTCTTCAATTCCTTTACTGTGTTAGCCTTATACACATCCTGAGCATTCTTCAATTCCATTACTGCGTTAGCCTTATACACATCCTGAGCATTCTTCAATTCCTTTACTGTGTTATCCTTATACACATCCCGAGCATTCTTCAATTCCTTTACTGTGTTAGCCTTATACACATCCTGAGCATTCTTCAATTCCTTTACTGTGTTAGCCTTATACACATCCTGAGCATTCTTCAATTCCTTTATTGCGTTAGCCTTATACACATCCTGAGCATTCTTCAGTTCCTTTACTGTGTTAGCCGTATACACATTCTGAGCATTCTTCAATTCCATTACTGCGTTAGCCTTATACACATCCTGAGTATTCTTCAATTCCTTTACTGTGTTAGCCTTATACACATCCTGAGCATTCTTCAATTCCATTACTGCGTTAGCCTTATACACATCCTGAGCATTCTTCAATTCCTTTACTGTGTTATCCTTTTACACATCCTGAGCATTCTTCAATTCCATTACTGCGTTAGCCTTATACACATCCTGAGCATTCTTCAATTCCTTTACTGTGTTATCCTTTTACACATCCTGAGCATTCTTTAATTCCTTTACTGTGTTAGCCTTATACACATCCAGAGCATTCTTCAATTCCTTTACTGTGTTAGCCTTATGCACATCCTGAGCCTTCTTCAATTCCTTTACTGCGTTAGCCTTATACACATCCTGAGCATTCTTCAATTCCTTGACTGTGTTAGCCTTATACATATCCTGAACATTCTTCAATTCCTTTACTGTGTTAGCCTTATACACATCCTGAGCATTCTTCAATTCCTTTACTGCGTTAGCCTTATACACATCCCGAGCATTCCTTAATTCCATTACTGTGTTAGCCTTATACACATCCTGAACATTCTTCAATTCCTTTACTGCGTTAGCCTTATACACATTCTGAGCATTCTTCAATTCCTTTACTGTGTTAGCCTTATACACATACTGAGCATTCTTCAATTCCTTTACTGTGTTAGCCTTGTACACATCCTGAGCATTCTTCAATTCCTTTACTGTGTTAGCCTTATACACATCCTGAGCATTCTTCAATTCCTTTACTGCGTTAGCCTTATAAACATCCCGAGCATTCCTTAATTCCATTACTGTGTTAGCCTTATACACATCCTGAGCATTCTTCAATTCCTTTACTGCGTTAGCCTTATACACATCCTGAGCATTCTTCAATTCCTTTACTGCGTTATCCTTATACGCATCCTGAGCATTCTTCAATTCCTTTACTGTGTTAGCCTTATACACATCCTGAGCATTCTTCAATTCCATTACTGCGTTAGCCTTATACACATCCTGAGCATTCTTCAATTCCTTTACTGTGTTATCCTTATACACATCCCGAGCATTCTTCAATTCCTTTACTGTGTTAGCCTTATACACATCCTGAGCATTCTTCAATTCCTTTACTGTGTTAGCCTTATACACATCCTGAGCATTCTTCAATTCCTTTATTGCGTTAGCCTTATACACATCCTGAGCATTCTTCAGTTCCTTTACTGTGTTAGCCGTATACACATTCTGAGCATTCTTCAATTCCATTACTGCGTTAGCCTTATACACATCCTGAGCATTCTTCAATTCCTTTACTGTGTTAGCCTTATACACATCCTGAGCATTCTTCAATTCCATTACTGCGTTAGCCTTATACACATCCTGAGCATTCTTCAATTCCTTTACTGTGTTATCCTTTTACACATCCTGAGCATTCTTCAATTCCATTACTGCGTTAGCCTTATACACATCCTGAGCATTCTTCAATTCCTTTACTGTGTTATCCTTTTACACATCCTGAGCATTCTTTAATTCCTTTACTGTGTTAGCCTTATACACATCCAGAGCATTCTTCAATTCCTTTACTGTGTTAGCCTTATACACATCCTGAGCCTTCTTCAATTCCTTTACTGCGTTAGCCTTATACACATCCTGAGCATTCTTCAATTCCTTTACTGTGTTATCCTTTTACACATCCTGAGCATTCTTCAATTCCTTTACTGTGTTAGCCTTATACACATCCTGAGCATTCTTCAATTCCTTTACTGTGTTAGCCTTATACACACCCAGAGCATATAGGTATATGTCAGTTCAGCTATTGTGATTTAAAATTAGAAATAGAATTTGAATTAGCAACAATTCACCATTTCGTGAATACTTGGTTAGATTTCTAGAATCCTCAGTGTTTCCATATCAACCATTTATGATACTAAGAAAAAAACATAAAATCAGGATATATACATGATTTATTTTTCTATAAATTCTCACATTAAATTGCAAAACAGAACTTCTCATGTAAATAGGTGTTTGTGTGTGCATTTGGTAACACCCCAGTAGGTGCAGTAGACACACTCTCTACTCCTCTCTTTTAAAAAGAAGAATGGTTTCTAAAGTCATATGATACACGGTGTGCTCAGGTCATACTGTATATCAATACATCACACCGGGGCTGAAAATATTCAATGCATCACTTACAAAAAGAATGTTTGTTCTATAAAATAATTCTAGCAGTAACCATGGTAACCGGATGGCTGAGGCAATGTGTATTCTAGTTTACTTTGTCTCTGGTGAGATAAACACATTGTGCATGATAACTGGTCCGTTCCGCTCGGCCGGAATCTGTTGGTAATAAGAGATCTGATATACTGACTTATTAAAAGGCTCGGTGGAAAACTAGATTTTTTTGATTGCTGTTGTAATAATGACTGGTTTTAGAAAGACTTCAAGCAAATACAGTTAAGATAAGAATATTTTTATTCCAAAAACAAAATGCAGACATATTGATTTATATTATGTATAACATTACTGCATGACGGATACATCAATCATTAGAGTATATGTTTTAAATGTAAAAAATGGCTTTGCATCCGCCAAGTGAGTAGAGGTGCATGATGGGAGTAGGGAAGCCAGTGCCTGGTCCTACGAAATAAAAGAAATGTTAGATGTGTTTGAATAGTACTTAGCCTTTAAATCGGGTGTATAAAACTGGAGACCAATTGCACAAAGTACCCGTGTAGTAGACATGTTATAGAAACCTATCAGATCCCTAAGCACTGTATGGGCCGTGATCCAGATTGGTCGCAAACTTGAAATACCCCTCTCCTGAAACAACCCAAAACCTGCCTCCACACAAGCTGCTCACTAAATCCAGCCAAGGACAAAATAAAACACTTATTGAACACGTATTATTTTCTGACAATGTATCAGGGATTTAAACGGAAACAGACAGATCAATTCTCACTGGATGAACAAGTCTTTATACACAGTGACAAAACGCTGACCCCTGGATGTGCAGAAATTAAATTCTCCAGTACTGGATGTTTTGGGATTTTAAACTGACTTCATTTTGTTTTGGTTTTTATAGTATTTACAGTAATAAACTCATCACCACCCAATTATCTCTCACAAACCTAGTTATCCTGGAGGTATTTGAGAGAAACAGATAATCATCTGATCTGGTTTTAATTACTTCAGCGTTGGTTAAAGCAGACCCGTTGCTTATGGGAATTTTGAGTTTGTGTTTTATTCACTAAATTTGGAAATGTAGCAAATAGTTAGGTTTGACAAATTCTCCAGCTCCACAATACCCATTGTTTGGCTGTTCTAGCATAAATTATGCAAGTGTATCTACATGTTTGTGTCTGTTAATGTGTATGTGACTGTATTGTGTTTCAGAGTATGTATGTGTAACTGGCAGTGTATGTGTATGTAAGTCTGTCACAGAGAATGTATGTGTAACTGGCAGTGTGTGTGTATGTATGTGTTGTAACGGCACCCCCAGGCATAAAGGGGTTAAACCGACGTTTGGTAGATCTTCCCCTTCCAGAGATCAGGCACAGCTACTGCAGAACACCAAACTCCTGAACTGGATACAAAATAGCACTCCAACTCCCAAACTGGAACCTCACAAATAGCTGCTAGCAGACGAACAAGAAAAGCAGATAATCAACTTACACTCCTGGCAATCAGTCTCTAAAGCATACAGTAAATCCCCCTAAGAACGAGACAAAGCTCCGTGTTGAGGGTCAAGCAGTGGTCTGTTTAATGGCACCAAAAGAACCTTCTTTTATGACAGTTTCCCTTAGGTAGGACCACCCACAGGGTGTTACAAAATAACCAATGATAGACGTACATTACAGAAGACACTCCCAGCATTTACACACAAAATCCTTCCCTCTGCCTGTGATACAATTATGTTACACAATGGTTTAACATAATTATCACAGCCAGTAAAAATACAGTTTTTCCACATACCCTGTAACTTTAAAACCATACATCCAATCTCCATAAATTACATATTTAAACTCAGCATACTTTAAACATAAACACTCTCAAAAATCATACCAATCCCTCCAGTGGATAAAAAGATAGCCGGAAGTCCTTTCCTGCCCAAAACAGTTCCATAGATTTGGGCTGTGCGGTCGGTCAATTTCCTGTAGAAAAACGGCTAAGTCCCCTTTGAAGGCACGAACAGGTGCGTTCGTGCAAATAGCACATTAAAACAGGATGTTCGAATTGTCGAACGTACTTCAACTTTTACCGAAGTGTCGAAGTGGAGGCGACGGTAAGGGTCAGCGGTGTTCGTGTATTTGCGTAGCCGATTTCAGTTCCACAGATTCTTTAGCATACACCGCTGACCGCGTTCGACTAAATTAAAATGGCCGCTGCCACATGTTCCTTTGTCGAATGGCGGCCACTTCGACGACTTTGACAACTTCGGCACTTCGGCTGCATCCGAAGTGCCATATAAAAAGTGCCAAACCTTCCCCAACAGTATTTAAAGGGCCAGAATGAGTGACATGCACTCTGGTATGGCCGAATACTGTTTTTAAAGGGCCCAATCTCCCAGGGCCATAGTCCAGAGGCAACAGGCGGGCAACCAGGCTCCTCCAATGCAATGTGGCGAGATTGGTCTCAGAGAATGTATGCGCAATCGGCAGTATGTGTGTATGTATGTGTGTCTCAGAGTATGTATGTGTAACTGGCAGTGTCTGTGACTGTATTGTGTCTCAGAGTATGTATGTGTAGGTGGCAGTGTCTGTGACTTTATTGTGTCTCAGAGTATGTATGTGTAGGTGGCAGTGTCTGTGACTTTATTGTGTCTCAGAGTATGTATGTGTAATGGGCAGTGTATGTGCCTGTATGTGTGTCTTAGGGTATGTATGTGTAGGTGGCAGTGTGTGTGTATGTACGTGTGTCTCAGAGTATGTATATAACTGGCAGTGTATGTGTCTGTATGTGTGCCTCAGAGAATGTATGTGTAACTGGCAGTGTATGTGTCTGTATGTGTGCCTCAGAGAATGTTTGTGTAACTGGCAGGTTGGGTGACCCTATTATGTGTCAGAGTAGATATGTGTAGGTGGCAGTGTATGTGTCTGTATGTGTGTCACAGAGAATGTATGCGCAACTGGCAGTATATGTGTATGTATGTGTGTATCAGAGTATGTGTGTGTAGGTGGCAGTGTATGTGTCTGTATGTGTGTCTCAGAGAATGTATGTGTAGGTGGCAGTGTATGTGCCTGTATGTGTGTCTTAGGGTATGTATGTGTAACTGGCAGTTTATGTGTCTGTATGTGTGTCTCAGGGTAAGTATGTGTAGGTGGCAGTGTATGTATCTGTATGTGTGTCTCAGAGTATGTATGTGTATGTATGTGTGTCTCAGAGTATGTATGTAACAGGCAGTGTATGTGTCTGTATGTGTGTCTGAGTATGTATGTAACAGCCAGTATATGTGTCTGTATGTGTGTCTCAGAATATGTATGTGTAACAACCAGGCAGTGTATGTGTCTGTATGTGTGTCTGAGTATGTATGTGTAACAGGCAGTGTATGTGTCTGTATGTGTGTCTCAGAGTAAGTATGTAACGGGCAGTGTATGTGTCTGTATGTGTGGCTGAGTATGTATGTGTAACAGGCAGTGTATGTGTCTGTATGTGTGTCTCAGAGTAAGTATTCATGTGTCTGAAAGTAATGTAACTGTCTGTCTGTGTATTTGTCTTTATTGACCCTTGGCCAGGAAGACCTTCACCAATCAGGAGCCTCTCACTATAGTTTATGATTATAAATCTCTCTCACTGGCCCAGTTTAACCTAATGCATCAGGCGAAGGGGTATGGAGACTGTAGTCTGCACCTCTGCCGCAAGCAGACTGGAAATATTCCTCTTGCAAGCTATGGCCAATGGCAATTCTCAGAGTGTCGGAGCTTGCAAGAGTAATTCATACAGTCTGTGCTATAGTCCAGCAGAGGTGCAGACCTAGAGCACTGACTGGACCACCAGGGATCGAGATATCCCACCTCCTCCCCCGGCTCTAAGTATGCACTACATACATGCACTACAGCCTTCATAGAGACACACACTACAGCCCCTATACATACATATACACTCCATCTACCTATCTATCTATCTGTCTGTCTGTTTGTCTGTCTATCTATCTATCTATCTAATATATCCATGCGTCTATCTATCTATCTTTCTATCTCTATCTATCTATCTATCTATTTATCTATTTGTCTATCTATCCATCCATCTAGTATCATCTATCTATAGATACACACACACACACATACAGAGACTCCACATCCTTCATTCACATACACATACAGTAACTCAGTATCCAGCATTCACACACATATTGAGACTCTATACTCTGCATTCACACACACACATACAGATACTATATCCTGCATTCACACGCACATACAGTAACTCAGTACCCTGCATTCAAACACATATTGAGACTGCACTCTGCATTCACGCATGCAAACATACAGACTACACATCCTGCATTCACATACACATACAGAGACTCCACATCCTGCATTCACACACAGACACTTACAGACTCCATATCCTTAATTCACACACACACATACAGAGACTCCACATCCTGCATTCACACACACACACACATACAGACTCCATATCCTGCATTAACACACATACAGAGACTCCCCATCCTGCATTCACATCCAGAGGCTCCACATCCTGCATTAACACACACCTACAGAGACACAATATGCTGAATTCACACACACACACAGAGACCTCATATGCTGCATTCACACACACATACAGAGACTATATATCCTTCATTCACATACACATACAGAGACTCAATATCCTGCAATCACACACATATATAGAGACTCCACATCCTGCATTCACACACAGACACTTACAGACTCCATATCCTGAATTCACACACACATACAGAGACTCCATATGCTGTATTCACACACACATACATAGACTCTATATCCTTCATTCACATACACATACAGAGACTCAATATCCTGCAATCACATACATATATAGAGACTCCACATCCTGCATTCACACACACATACAGAGACTCCATATCCTGCATTCACATACACAGAGACTCCATATCCTGCATTCACATACACAGAGACTCCATGTCCTGCATTCACACACACATACAGAGACTCCATGTCCTGCATTCACACACACATACACAGAGACTCCATATCCTGCATTCACATATACACAGACTCCATCGTTTTCATTCACACACACATACAGAGACTCTATATCCTTCATTCACATACACATAGAGAGACTCAATATCCTGCAATCACATACATATATAGAGACTCCACATCCTGCATTCACACACACATACAGAGACTCCATATCCTGCATTCACATACACAGACTCCATATCCTGTATTCACATACACAGAGACTCCATGTCCTGCATTCACACACACATACAGAGACTCCATGTCCTGCATTCACACACACATACAGAGACTCCATATCCTGCATTCACATACACACAGACTCCATATCCTGTATTCACATACACAGAGACTCCATGTCCTGCATTCACACACACATACAGAGACTCCATGTCCTGCATTCACACACACATACAGAGACTCCATATCCTGCATTCACATACACACAGACTCCATCGTTTTTATTCACACACACATACAGAGACTCTATATCCTTCATTCACATACACATACAGAGACTCAATATCCTGCAATCACACACATATATAGAGACTCCACATCCTGCATTCACACACAGACACTTACAGACTCCATATCCTGAATTCACACACACATACAGAGACTCCATATGCTGTATTCACACACACACATACATAGACTCTATATCCTTCATTCACATACACATACAGAGACTCAATATCCTGCAATCACATACATATATAGAGACTCCACATCCTGCATTCACACACACATACAGAGACTCCATATCCTGCATTCACATACACAAAGACTCCATATCCTGCATTCACATACACAGAGACTCCATGTTCTGCATTCACACACACATACAGAGACTCCATGTCCTGCATTCACACACACATACAGAGACTTTATATCCTGCATTCACATACACACAGACTCCATCGTTTTCATTCACACACACATACAGAGACTCTATATCCTTCATTCACACACACATACACAGAGACTCCATATCCTGCATTCACATACACACAGACTCCATCGTTTTCATTCACACACACATACAGAGACTGCATGTCCTGCATTCACATACACAGAGACTCCATGTCCTGCATTCACACACTGACGTTGGGAACATACATTACTCATAGATGTTGTGCACGTGCGTTTATTTATTTATATTTTGTTTTTTTATATTGTTGTTGCACTCTGCTGGGATATGATAACATTGTGTACAGGAATGGTGTAAAAGGAATAATCTTCATTTCAGTAAGATTCTAACGTGTGCTGAGATAATCACGGCTTTAATACGGAGTTACCATTCACGCCTGGCGCACTCCGGATGTGGAATTGTACTCTCATAATCCACATATAATAAGTAAACGCTGCGGAATAAGTTGGCGCTATATAAATGCCACAAATAATATTAATAATAATAACTGATTTCACTTGCAGCCCCTGAATATCACATTCTGCCAGGCACTGCTTTCACAGCCTTTCCGACAAAATGCAGAATCCAGAAACTGACGCAGCCTTGCAACCCTCCCCCGGCCATCTCCTGCCCCAGCATCTCTGATAAATAGGCAGCAATAGTCCCCAACTCCCCATCACATGTCGTTAAATCCCTTCTCATTACGGAAAAAGGCACTATGCAACCTAGCCTCTGCAATAGGGCCACCTGCTGGACAAGCTGTGAATTACAAAAACCACAACTCCCTCCCTATCTCTTTTATTATTTTATTATTTATTATTCGATTATTTATAACATGCCATGGGACGGAAACGTCAAGGAATTTGTCACTGCACAAATAAAGCAGAAATGATTCCATTTACAAGTCCCTCAAGTGCTTTCTATATATTTCTATATTATATTTATATTCAATATATGCAATATATACAGCGTTATCGCTAAAGTGAGAATACAACGTTTATTTTTAAATCTAAGGCCAGTCTCTTTTTTAGCACCATAGGCCGAACTCCAAATGCCGAATCAAACAACATATTCGTCCTTCCTACTTGTCATTTGTTTGATCATACACCGAATGGTGCTTCAGAGATACGCAATTCGTCCGAAACCACATGCAAGTGTCTTATCTATACGTTTGCCAGCCCCCTGCCGCGGACAGTGTACCCAGAGAATTCGCAGCACTGCAGAGTGTTATTCGGCCATATTTGACAGAGTCCCTTTAAACTGCGAACAGACTGATAGAGGCTGCTACTGGGGAGAGGGTCGAGTCATGTTCTGCTTTCACCAGATTTAAGCTGTTTCAGTTATTATGCTAATAGCCCCAAAGGAGTTACATGGCAGATGGAAGTAACAAAAGGATTTTTTAATATGTTTTTTTTTTTTTGTTAATTTCCCAGGGGACTAAACTCTTTAGTAAATGTCTAATCTCTCTGAAAGAAATATATGTATATAAATCCAATTTATTGTTTCTTTCACGTTATTCTAAGGTTTCATTGTGAAATTGTAGCTCGTAATTAAAGAATGATGCATTGCAACAAGTACAGTAAGTACCTGCTCAAGTAACTTAGATATTGAATAATGCTGAGATTGAATAAATAAAAAGGCAAAAGAATATGAAATCAAGATAACTGTAAGTTGCGAGGTGGGACCACCATGGATCGGATTTGTTGTTCCAGCACATCTCACAGATGCTCAATCGGATTAAGATCTGGGGAATCGATAGGCGAAGGTGATGCCTTGACCTCTTTGTCATGTTCCTCAAACCATTCCTGAACAATTGTTGCAGTGTGGCAGGGTGCATTAACCTGCTGAAAGAGACTTCTGCCATCAGGGAACACCCTTACCATGAAGGTAGGTGCAACAATCTCTAGGTAGGTGATACATGTCAAAGTAACAACTACATGAATGCCAGGAGGTTCCCAGCATAACATTGCCCAGGGCCGCCATCAGGGGGTGACAACCATGACGTGTAGCGCCGCACGCTGATAGGGCCCACCGAGTGGCCCAAGCATTCCGGGCCACCCGATTGGCCCTATATCTTCAGGGGCCCAGTCAGCGCTGCGGCCGTGCAATAGCGCAACCTGGTCCCTTTAAAAAATTGCAGCCACACCACAAATACTGTTGGAAGGAAGTGACGACCAGCCACTTCCTCCCAGCTCCCTCTGCGCGGAAAGGGAGAGAGACAGGCCACAAGGATGGGAGAGCCAGCCGACTCCCATCAGCCCCAGCCACCACGCTGCAACGAAAAGGTAAAGGTAAGAAAAATTAGCTATGTATGTATATCTGTATGTGCATGTATGTCAGTGTATGTATGTATGTCTGTCTGTGTGTATGTCAGTATGTGTGTATGTATCTGTATGTCAGTATGTCTGTGTATGTCAGTATGTATGTATGTAATTATGTATGTATGTGTATGTATGTCAGTATGTCTGTGTGTATGTAAATGTATATGTATGTATGTCAGTATGTGTATGTGTGTATGTCTGTCTGTCTGTGTGTATGTCTGTGTCTGTATGTATGTATGTATCTGTATGTATGTGTACGTATGTAAGTCAGTATGTATGTCTGTGTGTGTGTGTGTGTGTGTGTGTGTGTGTATGTATGTATGTATGTCAGTATGTATGTCTCTGTGTGTGTATGTTTGTATGTCAGTATGTGTATGTATATGTCTGTCTGTATATATTTCAGTATGTATGTCTTTTAGTATGTATGTATGTCAGTATGTATGTGGGTGTGTATGTATGTCCTTATGCGTGTGTGTGTCTGTATGTATGTTAGTATGTGTCTGTGTGTCACTATGTATGTCTGTGTGTCTGTATATGTCAGTTTCAGTATGTGTGTATGTCTGTTTTAGTATGTGTGTCTGTTAGTATGTATGTGTGTGTGTCAGTATGTGTGTATCTTTGTGTGTGTGTGTGTGTGTGTGTGTGTATCTGTGTCCTTTTTGTATCAGTACGTGTGTTTGTGTCGGGTTCCATAATTCGAAGTTGATCTTTAAGCATTGAAAAATGAATCTTAACAACAAAATAAATGTTCAGATTCCTTCCTAATTCAGTGCTTTCCTCTGGGGAGGTCTAATGCGTGCATAGCGTGTACCGCGCATGCGCATTAGAGCCTGCTTGTCGCTAGATGTTGGAGGAGGTGGAGGCAGAACCGCAACCCAGCGCCAATGGCTCTAAGTAAATAAGCAAATAAAGGGGGGGTGCAAAGAAGGCAGAGGGAGCTATACTGCCCGGAATACAACTTTGTATTGCTGGCACTTATGGTATCCCTTTAATTTATGTTTTTGCTGATCTCATAATTGTAACTTAGGTAAGTGCATTGCAAAATCTGGGATCAAAATGGACAAGCCGAAAAAAATATAGTGAAGTTGGATACATTTTCCAAATAGTTATTTTGTTCCATACTTTGCAATTCTATTTTCGGTTTATCACACCTTGCTGTCCAGTGTGAATGCAAAACAATATGTACTCACTTTCAAAATATAACACAGATAAAGACACAAAAAGGTTTTATTTAGTTCAGTTTTGTTTTATACATAAGAGGAAAAATAATAAAAACATAGACATATAAACATATTACTGAAAGTTAACACTACAGTCACCAAAACAACTTAATGGAGCAGTTTTTGTGTATAGATCATGCCCCTATAGTCTCATTGCTCACTTCTCTGTCATTTAGGAGTTAAATCACTTTATTTAGGAAGCCCTAGCCACACCTCTGTGCATGTGAGTTACAAAGCCTTCCTAAACATTTCCTGTGAAGAGTCATCTAATGTTTACACTTCCATTATTGCAAATTAATACAAAAACTGTTTCAATAAGCTAAAGTTGTTTTGGTAACTATAGTGTCCCCTTTAAGCAATTTGGCTTAAATTTATTCAAAGTTCAACGCCTTGCGCCACAGAGTTCAAAACGTTTTTACACTCTATTGACTGTGAACCATAATGCAGATGGTTTATTAATACCTTTTACATGTTTATAAAACCTTTTTTCCCCCTCAAAATATTTATGCTGTAAATCTATTTATGTTAGAAAGAATTTTAGGCTAAATCCATTGTTTTTTTGGCAAATGTGCCTGCCACTTTAATGTTTCAGTTTTATAAAATGTTTACTTTTGTGCAATAATAATAATAATAATAATAATAATAATAATGTGGGTAACGTTTTCATAACGAACCTTTTTTCGTTTTAATTTATTTTTCTGACAAATACAGAATGATTCACATAGCAGATGTTGTTTAAGTGCATGCATGTGATGTATGTAGTATTTATTATATAAAAGGGTTCATTTTAAAAAAAAGTTTAAAAAATCCTTTTAGTTCCCATGGTTCATCATTTTCTTTTATCTCTATGTCATACGAAGTGCTTTTTATAAAATAGTTTATTTGTATACAGACAGAGTTACCATTTCAGCCAGTTTGAAAGTATTGTATGAAACACATCTTTAACGATGTTAAGAGTTACGTAATCAACTTTCAAGAAAGCAAGTGAAAGAGAGAAAAATATGGACAAAAAAACATAAAACATAATAAACATAAAACATAAAACATAATAGAAAAAAAACTGCCTTGGGAGCGGAGGGGGGCAGGGGTGAGGTCAGAAAAGTATCCGTAGTCCTTTTAAAAAATATTTTATTTCGGAAGAAAAAGTCATCTCATTGTTATGTGTTTGATGTGTGACGGATCTTGTGATGATGAGTGATTGAGATCTTGAATGATGCGTTATCGTCGTGCATGACGGACAGCAGGAAACTAATGACCGTATCGAAATCCCTGAAAACTGCAATTTAAGCTGCTTACCCTGGTTTCTTGTGATTAGTTTAAAACTATACCTGGCTAACTCAATAAATGAATAGATTTAGCCATCAGTTGATTATACATTTACAAGTTAAACATAAGGCAGAATATAGCTTTACTCCCTTAACACCACATTTTTGTGAATAGAAAAGCAGATTGCAAAACACAAGCTAGACGATCCGATTTGTAAAAAATCTATAGATCAACTATTGTCAAAGTTTGGCTATTTTGCAATTTGGTTTTCGACTTTGGCACTTTGATTGTCAAATCCCCAACATAGATAGAATGTGATTTTTTGTTTTTTCTTATTTCGACAGAAACATCTTGGCTGTGGATGAAGGCAAACTTCCGCTGCTTTGCATTGAACGTTTAAACAGGGAAAGCCGGTGGGAATTTTTTGGGAATCACAAAAGACCTTGGACGCACCTCGTTATCCCCCATCCACTTTCACACTTTGCCATCTGCACAAGCTGCTGGGTAACAACAAGAGATTAGCACTAAACACTCTGAGTCCAAATGTTGAAGTTGGTATTTGAATTAGAGTCAAAAACTCCTTAAAGAAAACTGCTCTAAAAAAAAAAATAACAAGGATAACTGTTATCGCTTGGCGTTTTAATTTATACGGAGATATAGATATATTCATCCAAACATGTTTAGCCGATTTTACAATCTTTTAATGAAATAGGACGGTGGAAACGAGTGATCCATTCATAGTGTTACCATTAAAAAATATTGCAAACGTTTGCGGTTGACCGAGTGGTGGGCGCTGCATTTATAATCGCATAATAACGCAGTTTTAAAGGGGAAAGGTTACTTCTCGCGATTTTCATAGTATGTTTATTTATTCTTACATTCAAGAAAAATATATCTGTGAGGTGTAAAAATAACAATGAATGTGAATCCACACCTCCTGATCCTGCCACTGGGCGCCTTCATCTTGTCTCCCTGTCCGTCATTGTTACAATTAATGTGCTTTGCAGTCACCATAGAGAGCATGTAGAGAGGAGAGGAAGTGGAATGATTGGGTGTTATGTATAAAAAGTGTCGGCTCTGAAAATGGTGCAAATATGGAAAAGTAATGGTGACTGCCACACTTTTAGTATTTTAGACCTCCTCTCTGAACAAGACATTTTTCTATATAAATATAAATATTTTCTATATAAATATGTGCCGCTTTTGCCTTTTATTTCTATTTGGTTCTGCGTTTGGGTATTAGTTAAATCCTGATAGGATGTTCCTATGACACGTACCACCTACCTAGAGCTTGTTACAGACCACGTAAACCCTTTCATGGTAATAGTGCTGATGACAGTGGCCTCTTGCAGCAGGATAACGCACCCTGCCACACTGCAAAAATTGCTCAGGAATGGTTTGAGGAACATGACAAAGAATGCAAGGCGTTACCTTCACCTCCAATTTCCCCAGAATGCAATCCGATTGAGCATCTGTGAGATGTGCTGGAACAACAAATCCGATCCATGGATGTCCCACCTCGCAACTTGCAGGACTTAAACGATCTGCTGCTAATGTGTTGGTGCCAGGTATTACAGGACACCTTAGGTGGTCTTGTGGAGTCCATGCCTCGATGCATCAAAGCTGGTTTGGCAGCAGGAAGGGGACCTACATGATATTAGGAAGGTGGTTTTAATGTTTATGGCTGATTAGTGTATATATATTGCATGTTCCATCTGCACTGAGATCTGGGAGTCTAATGCACAAACATTTGAACAGAGCACAAGGTAACAGCAAACGCAAAATACCCTTTAAGACATTACTTAAGGTTACTCATAATACCTACTGTAGGTAATAAATATGGGGACTCAGTTCCACTATATGGCCATATTGTGTGGGGCCCACCACTACATTGCCGTACCCAATACACTTATTTAACATGGGAGAGAAACTGCAATACCAACTGTTAAAAGTCTCCTCTTGTGAGGAGACTCTATGGAAGGGGTTTAAGCAGAGGGTGTTGCAGTTAGCATTTTGTCTCCGATGTTGGAATTAGTGTAGGACCCACCGATATTGGAGTACTGTGACGTAATTAGTGTAGGACCGACCAATATTGGGGTATTGTGAGATAATTAGTGTAGGACCCACCGATATTGGAGTACTGTGACGTAATTAGTGTAGGACCCACCGATATTGGGGTACTGTGATGTAATTAGTGTAGGACCCACCGATATTGGGGTACTGTGACGTAATTAGTGTAGGACCCACCGATATTGGGGCACTGTGACGTAATTAGTGTAGGACCCACCGATATTGGGGTACTGTAACGTAATTCGTGTAGGACCCACCGATATTGGGGCACTGTGACGTAATTAGTGTAGGACCCACCAATATTGGGGTACTGTGACGTAATTAGTGTAGGACCCACCAATATTGGGGTACTGTGAAGTAGTGGTGGGCTTAACACAATATGACCGTATGGTGGAACTGAATCTCCATATTAGTTGCTGAGAAAGGTGATTGTAAGTAGCCTTATAAAATATAAAACTGTATTTTTATTTGTGCGCTGTTCCTTATTCTGTATTATACCTATGTCTTGGTATGTTCTTAGCATGTTATATGTCACAAAGTATGTTATATATGTATATCTTGACATATTCTTAGCAAGTTATATATTAGTATGTAATTAGCATGTTATATGTATATTAGCATGTATATTAGCATGTTGCATGTATATTAGCATGTTACATGTATATTAGCATGTTATATATTAGTATCTAATTTGCATGTTATATGCATATTAACATGTTATTAGCATGTTATATATTAGTATGTAATTAGCATGGTATATGTGTATTAGCATGTTACATGTATATTAGCATGTTATTAGCATGTTATATGTATATTAGCATGTTATTAGCATGGTATATGTATATTAGCATGTTATATATTAGTATGTAATTAGCATGTTATATGTATATTAGCATGTAGTTGGCATGGTATATGTATATTAGCATGTTATTATCATGTTATATGTATATTAGCATGTTATTAGCATGTTTTATGTATATTAGTATGTTATTAGCATGTTATATGTATATCAGCATGTTATATATTAGTATGTAATTAGCATGTTATATGTATATTATCATGTTATATGTATATTAGCATGCTAATGTATATTAGTATGTTATTAGCATGTAATTATTATGTTATATGTATATTAGTATGTTATTAGCATGTAATTAGCATGCTATATGTATATTAGTTTGTTATTAGCATGTAATTAGCGTGTCATATGAATATTAGTATGTATATTAGCATGTTATATGAATATTAGTATGTATATTAGCATGTTATATGTATATTAGTATGTAGTTAACATGTTATATGTATATTATCATGTTATTATCATGTTATATGTATATTATCATGTTATTAGCATGTTTATGTATATTAGTATGTTATTAGCATGTTATATGAATATTAGCATGTTATATATTAGTATGTAATTAGCATGGTATATGTATATTAGCATGTTATTAGCATGTTATATGTATATTAGTATGTTATTAGCATGTAATTATCATGTTATATGTATATTAGTATGTTATTAGCATGTGATTAGCATGTTATATGTCTATTAGCATGTTATTAGCATGTTATATGTATATTAGTATGTTATTAGCATGTGATTAGCATGTTATATGTCTATTAGCATGTTATTAGCATGTTATATGTATATTAGTATGTTATTAGCATGTGATTAGCATGTTATATGTATATTAGCATGTTATTAGCATGTTATATGTATATTAGTATGTTATTAGCATGTCATTAGCATGTTATATGTATATTAGTATGTTATTAGCATGTTATATGTGTATTAGTATGTTATTAGCATGTTCTATGTATATTAGTATGTAATTAGCATGTCAATAACATGTTATATGTTATTAGTATGTTTCTAGCATGTTATATGTCTGTTAGAGCAGCCGCCCCTCCCCCAGTCAGTCAGTCAGTGGGTTAAAGGGGCGGTTCTTGTTGTGGGAGGAGTTTTAAGAAAGCCCCGCCCACCCAGTGAGAGTGTCTGGTGACGTCACGCTCGGTCAGCTGCTGAATGTTTACAGCGCGAGGACAACCGGAACCGAGCACCGAGAACCGGAAAGAGACACCGGGATACACACAGCGAGCGGACAGCGGGAGGTGAGATCCGACCGGTGTTCTATCAAAAAGACATACCCCGTAAAAAAGACATACCCCTCGTCACTTCCGGTGACGCGGCCGCACCGGAAGTGACGTTCGGAGGGGGTGTGCGCCGCCGCGCAAGCGCACAACGACTGGGTAGGTGATTTTAGAGCAAGAAGGGGACATTAAGCCCACAGTGCGCACGCGCCTCATAGTACTCCCGTCGGAGGGTCATCGCGCGTGCGCACTGCTGGGCAGAGAGCGCTTCACACACCGCGCGTGCGCAGTTGAGGGGTAGGTAATTTTTATGGCCATTTCGCCTGTGAAATCTCCATACCCCTATACTGCGCGTGCGCGGACCCAATAGACCGCGCGTGCGCAATGTGGGGTAGGGAAATTTCACAGGAGAAATGGCCATAAAATTTACCTACCCCTCAACTGCGCACGCGCGGACTCACATCATCAGCTCCAAACTTATCTGGACACAGGTCAGTCTTTCCCTGCTCCCAACACCCTCAGCCATCCGAGGGGAGGGTACAGTATATTGGGGGGGGGTGTCTGCGCAGTATATTGGGGGGGGGTGTCTGCGCAGTATATTGGGGGGGGTCTGCGCAGTATATTGGGGGGTGTCTGCGCAGTATATTGGGGGGGGTCTGCGCAGTATATTGGGGGGGGTGTCTGCGCAGTATATTGGGGGGGGGTGTCTGCGCAGTATATTGGGGGGGGGTGTCTGCGCAGTATATTGGGGGGGGTCTGCGCAGTATATTGGGGGGGGTCTGCGCAGTATATTGGGGGGGGTGTCTGCGCAGTATATTGGGGGGTCTGCGCAGTATATTGGGGGGGGTCTGCGCAGTATATTGGGGGGGGTGTCTGCGCAGTATATGGGGGGGTGTTTGCGCAGTATATTGGGGGGGGTCTGCGCAGTATATTGGGGGGGGTCTGCGCAGTATATTGGGGGGTCTGCGCAGTATATTGGGGGGGGTCTGCGCAGTATATTGGGGGGGGTGTCTGCGCAGTATATGGGGGGGGTGTTTGCGCAGTATATTGGGGGGGGTCTGCGCAGTATATTGGGGGGGTCTGCGCAGTATATTGGGGGGGTCTGCGCAGTATATTGGGGGGGGTCTGCGCAGTATATTGGGGGGGGTGTCTGCGCAGTATATGGGGGGGGGTGTTTGCGCAGTATATTGGGGGGGGTGTCTGCGCAGTATATTGGGGGGGGTCTGCGCAGTATATTGGGGGGGGTCTGCGCAGTATATTGGGGGGGTGTCTGCGCAGTATATGGGGGGGTGTTTGCGCAGTATATTGGGGGGGGTCTGCGCAGTATATTGGGGGGGGTCTGCGCAGTATATTGGGGGGTCTGCGCAGTATATTGGGGGGGGTCTGCGCAGTATATTGGGGGGGGTCTGCGCAGTATATTGGGGCGGCTGCACAGTATATTGGGGTGGCCTGTGTGTTAGATGTGGGGGACAGTGTGTTAGATGGAGGGGCTGTTCGTTACATGTGGGGGGGTAGTGTATTATATTTGTGGGCTGTGCGTTAGATGTGTACAACCCTAGTTTCACAGAAAAATATTTATTTCCTAGGTATCATATGCCATGGCATGCTTTTTGCTACGAAACCGCAGCCATCTAGTCACTCGCCAGAGAAGGATGAGAAACTGCACCCCAGCGAGAGGGACTGCCTCACATCAGCAACCAAATCCGTCGGTCACCGAATTCAGTAATCTCCGTCTCTTTGTCCATTCTGTATGTATGGTACTCCCAATTCTTATATTTAATCCGGTGTGTCTCCCACAATCTGCGTGCACTGTGTCTGTTATGCCAGTCACTCTAACCTGTTTATTTCTTTTTGTGTGTGTCACAGCTCTGACAAGCATGTTCTCCTATGGGACACGAAGTACATGAAGAGGAATGAAGAAGCACATGTTTGATGGTCGTCTCCAGGGTGGAGAATTTAATTTATAAGTAATGAAGTG